>NC_137956.1:43669271-43719271 GCF_963924665.1 Micromys minutus | reverse complement strand
CTCCTGCACCATGTCTGCCTGGACTCTGCCAGGCTCCCACTTTGACAATAATGAACTGAACCTCTGAACCTGTAAGCCAGCCCCAATTAAATGTTGTCCTTGTAAGACTTGCCTTGGTCATGGTGTCTGTTCACAGCAATAAAAGCCCAAGACAGCAGGACAAAGATGGCTCAGTGATGCAGGAACTTGCTGCTAAGGCTGTAAAACCTTGAGTTTGATCCCTAGAACCTACAGGGTGGAAGGGAAGGACCAATTCCCACAAGCTGCCCACCGATCTCTACACATGAGTAGTGGCATGTGTGTCCTCAAACATAAATAAATAATTTAAAATAGAAAAAGACAGGCCCCTGGCTCACTCTTCTGCTAAAAATGTAGGAAGTTCTGCTGTGTCAGAAACTCTTTATCTTTCTTACTTAAGTTTACTGGCATAGTAAGTCTCGAGGTTACGTTGTGCAACCAAACAAGGTGCTTAGGTTGTAAAGCGATGGAAAGATAAAGTTGTGAAAGAAGCAATCAGTAGAAGTTGGTAGCCATGTGTCGGGAACTGGCTTGTTCATATGAAAGTGGGGGCGGCTGGGACATCTTCACCTACATGTCAGGAGTCTGAACTGTCTGACAGCACCCGAGACATCCGTGGGATGCCTGACTTGGGGCGAAAAATGCTGCTGCAATTTTCTCCCCCAAATTTCTTTCTTATTTTCCTCTGTGTAGAGAGCATGCACTTCCTAGTACCTTTCAGCTGTGTCTTCAAAGTTGTTTTTTTTTTTTTAAAGATTTATTTATTTGTTTTATATAAGTACACTGTCTTCAGATATAACACACCAGAAGGGAGAGGGCATTAGATCCCTCTACAGACGGTTGTAAAACACCATGTGGTTGCTGGGAATTGAACTCAGGACCTCTGGAAGAGCAGTCAGTGCTCTTAACCACTGGGACATCTCTCCAGCCCCTTGTTTGTCTTTTCCCCTTCCTCCTCTTCTGGTTGGTTAGTTTTCTGGTACATTTGGTCTGTCCCCATGTCCTGCTGTTTCTTCTTCAGGGAGGCTTCCTGGGTTTATACCACCCTCTGAGTTTACAGCCACACTTGCACTTATGACTCTCTTAGTCTCAGAATAACCAAGGTGGCATTCTATTTCCAGCAAATGTTATAACTAGATGTGGCCCAAGGACTTAGTGATTAGGCACATGGCATGCTAGCCCACTTGTGTCTCAAGTGTAATTTAGTTTCTATAGTTGTCAACCGACAACCAGAAAATGACAGGATCTGCATTTGCAGGTTTTCTTGAAAGATCAGGTCTGGCCAGACCAGGCTCAAAGTCCCAGGGATAACAGCACATCAGACAGAAGCTCTGGGAAGCCCAGTGTTCTTCTGATAACAGACTGTGACCTGCCAGCCAAATAAACTATTTAACGTCCAAGTAGCTTTTTGGCCATGACTTTTCAACACAGCCACAAAAAGTAAGACAAATGCCCACAATCCTTAGTTCTGAGAACCAAACCCAGGGCCTCACACATATTAGGTAAGTGCTTAAACACTTTCTGCAATTTTAATTCTTTAAGAAAGTTTGCGTGCATGGGTATTTTGCTTGCGTGGCGTACCACTTATGGGCCTGATGCCTGCAGAGGCCAGAGGAGGGGATCCCATGCCGGGGAATGGAGCTGCAGAAGGTTCTGAGGTGCCCTGTGAGTGCTGATAATTGAACCCCAGGTCTCTGGTAGGGAAGAGTGTTTTAGCCACTGAGCCGTCTTTGTAGCTTCATTATTGCTGCTGTTGTTCTTGATAATTAGTATTTGAGATAAGGTATGGGTGGCCATGACAAATAAAAGACCAACTGTTGGTCTCATTTACAGAGAAGGTGCCCAATTTATTCAGATTTCTGATATCTCCAATTCTAATCTAATAGTTGATGTGTTTATAAAAAGATAACGAAAAGATATGTCTCAGGTTTCAGCACCGACTTAGGGAAAAGATAAAAAAGAGTGGGACTGGAGAGATGCATCAGTTAAGAGCACTGACTGCTCTTCCAGAGGTCCTGAGTTCAAATCCCAGCAAACACATGGTGGCTCACAGCCATCTGTAATGGGATACAATATCCCCTTCTGGAGTGTCTGAAGACAGCAACAGTTTACTCATATACATGAAATAAATAAAGTAAATATTTTTTAAAAAGTGTGGGGGTTTGTTCTATGAAGGTGTGGTGGTGTATGGGGCAAACGGGATGCCTCTGGCAGGACCACACTGAGACATCCTTCCCCCTGAGGGACCAGCCACAGATGGTATAGTACAGAATAGAGTTTACTCAGGGCATGGGGCAGGGAGTTAAGAGGGTAGTAGGGGCAGAGAGAGAGGAGGGAAGTAGAGGCCGGCCATGAGCTCGTGGAGGGGGCAGGGAATGGGGGGGGGAGAAAGCAAGAGCAAGAGTGGAACAAGAGAGAGAGAGAGAGAGAGAGAGAGAGAGAGAGAGAGAGAGAGAGAGAGAGAGGAGGGGGCAAACAGCCCCCTTTATAGAGCCTGGTAACTGTGGTGTGGAGCATGCCTGGCTGTTGCCAGGTAACTAACTGTGGGGTGGGGTTTACAGAATCCCAACAATAGTCATATAATCTCAGTCTCAGACAAAGGCTATCTATTTATTGAACAGCACAGTAAATCTAAAAGGGATGAGGGATTCTGTCGTAATCAATCTTTTTACAGGACCCTACCAGAGAACATTGTTTTCCTGGCTCTCCGGACTTGGAACAGCACTCCTGGAAGAGCTGATTCTGTTTTCCCAACATGTGATCGAACTCAAGTCATCAGGCTTGGTACCAAGTGGCTTTAGCAGCTAATCTCGAGGTTCTAAAAAACCGTTTGTGTTTGTTTGTTTTAGACAAGGTCTCATTATGTGGCCTACCCTACGTAGATTCACTGCCTCTGCCTTCTAAGTGGTGGGATCAAAAGTGTGTCAGTCAGGTTCTACGCTTTCGGGAAGGGGTGTATATATAGAGCGAGTTTTGGATTCTATCCCTACAACTTTGCCGTAAATTATTTCAAGAGTGTACAGAATTTTTCTTAATGCTGTCTTCATTATAGCTCAGGCACACATTTCTCCAGCATCCTAAGATGCAATACATCCTCAACTTGACAAGCCACACGATTTACAAAGAGCCACCGGCATTTTTACTAATTTTATCCATGCAACATCCTCTAAAACCTTAGGTCAACAGCATTGCTATCCAACGGGTGAAACTTGTAAACCCGCAGCCTGTTGTGGCAGGCTTAGTGATTCCAGGCAGTGAGGAGGCTGGAAGTTTGCAGCAAATTTGAAATCAATTTGAACTACAGAGGGAGTTTAAGGCTAGCCCGGGCTGCCACAAGACCAAGTCGAAAAAGAAAACGCACCCTAGGCAGAATGTGCTGAACCAGAAACTAGAGGTGCGCGGCCCATACATTCTTCAAGAGATTATAAACTTTCTTTCCTTTCAAAGATGGGGTTCCATGCACCTCAGGCTGGCCCGGAATTCACTAAGGTCCTGCCTCTCCATCACTCGAGAGGCAAGGGCTCAGCGCCTCCTCCAGGCACGCCCATCTCGGTGCCCGGGCGGGAGGTCTGCCGGACGGGGCGGGCCACGGCCGGCGTCCCCGCCTCCCCTGCTAGGCCTGCCGCGTCGCGCGTCCTCGGGCTCGGGCTAGCGGGCCACGCGCGATGGGGCCCCGCAGCCCTGCGGCCGCGTTGCTGGCGCTGCTGTGTGCCGGGTGCGTGCTGTCCCCCGGGCGCGCGCAGTACGAACGCTACAGCTTCCGCAGCTTCCCGCGGGACGAGCTGATGCCGCTCGAATCGGCCTACCGCCACGCGCTCGACCAGTACAGCGGCGAGCACTGGGCCGAGAGCGTGGGCTACCTGGAGGTGAGCCTGCGGCTGCACCGTCTGCTGCGCGACAGCGAGGCCTTCTGCCACCGCAACTGCAGCGCGGCCACGCCCGCGCCCGCGGGCCCCGCGGGCCACACGGAGCTGCGCCTCTTCGGCGGCGTGCTGCGCCGCGCCCAGTGCCTCAAGCGCTGCAAGCAG
Organism: Micromys minutus; assembly: GCF_963924665.1. Taxonomy (NCBI): domain Eukaryota; kingdom Metazoa; phylum Chordata; class Mammalia; order Rodentia; family Muridae; genus Micromys; species Micromys minutus. The sequence goes on along the minus strand of NC_137956.1, from coordinate 43,715,225 downwards.
GGCCTGCCCGCCTTCCGCCAGTCGCAGCCCAGCCGCGCCGTGCTGGCCGACTTTCAGCAGCGCGAGCCTTACAAGTTCCTGCAGTTCGCCTACTTCAAGGTAAGTGCCCGAGCCCCACCCCGAGCCCCGCCCAGCGAAACCACGCCCACCCCGGCTCAGGTCGCCGCCCCGAGCCCCGCCCACCGATCTTCTTAAGTCCCGCCCAGCTGACCCCAGCTGCCATACCACTTCTGCCCCATCCAAGCAAGCTTAAGCCCCGCCCACCCAAGCCCCGCCCATCAGATCCTGTCCTGGGTGCGCGACCCTCCTGCTCTGCACAATCACCCTCTCTCAAAAACTTGTCTCACCCACGGAGCAGAGTCCCCACCTCACCCCCAGATCCCAACCTGTCCCACTGAGCTTCTCGCGACTGAGCCCACCCTGCCTCTCCCAGGCCACTGAGCTCCACCCTCGTGAGCACCCAGCCCTGTGAGCACCCACCAGCGGCATCCCATATTGGGCCTCCCCTAGGCCACTGCTCTTGGTCTAGCCCCACCAAGTCCAAGGGTCAGCTCTGTCCCCAACCTTGAGCATCATTCCTTTAGTCCTTTGATAATTTTTCTCATATTTTTATGTGTGTGTGCACGCACACACGTGTGCTTGTGTGTGTGTGTTTCTGTTGCGTGTGTCTGTGTGTATACCACGTCATATGTGTGTAGATGCCTTTGGAAGCCAGAAGAGGACAGCAGATCCCCTTAGAGGCGGATTCTTTTTTTTCCTCATGTAACGGGCTGGCTTCAGACTTGCTACATAGCTGAGGCCGACGGCGAGTCTTCATCCCTTTGCCTGCATACCTCCTGCATGCTCCACCCCTCCCAGCTTCTGTGAAAACTGCAGCGTGTGCTGAGGTAGCAAATATGTCACAGGGTGTCCCAGCAGAGTGCCTGGAACTGGAAGCGGGGAGAGTTCCTAAATGCGGCCTGCTCTTTGAGGGCAGACTCCTCTGCTCGGGGTAGTGTGTGCAGATTTCCCAGCCCCATTCCTGCCCGAGCTCTCTCTCTCTGTCATCTAGAATTTAAGGCCGGTCATTCGTTGTCTCCTCTTTATAGCTGCTAAATTCTGCCTGCAATTGCTTGCTAAAAATAGGCACACAGCTCTCTGCCCTTTAAGTCCTTGCTGTGGGAGATTTAAGTTCCCAGTTGCTGGACAGAAAGGTGTCAGCTTGGGCTGGAGAGATGGCTTTGTGGTTAAGAGCACTAGCTGCTCTTCTAGAGGTTTTGAGTTCAAATACCAGCAACCACTGGTGACTTATAACCATCTATAATGAATTCTAATGCCTTCTCTGGTGTGTCTGAAAACAGCTACAGTGTACTTACATATTATAAATAAGTAAATCTTTAAAAAAAAAAAGGTGTCAGCTTGTTAGGCCTTCATGGGCTTTGGCAGAGAGAGAACACTCACAACCTAATTTCTACTTTTTCTGTTTAAGAAAGATTTTGTTAAAAAAATAAATTTTTGGCTTTTATTAATTTAGTCAACGTGTGTGCAGGAGTTGGGCACACATTGTACATGTGTGAAGGTCAGAGGACCGATTGTGGGAGTCTCTTCTCTCCCAGCATGAAACTTAGTCATCTGGCTTGGTGGCTAGCACCTTTACCCACTGAGCCCTCTCGCTGGCCCACGAGTTCCTCTCCTGCCATGCTCTTCCTAGAACAGGGCTCCGGTCATTGGCTGCATCAGAGCCTTTCCCATCTCTCCAGCTGCCAACTCAGGCTTCCCTCCCAAGTACCACCAGCCACAGGCCACCCTCCTGCTGTCCTCTGGTCATTAGCCTTGACACCTAGGGACCTGCCCTCCACCTACCTCCCCTCCACATGAAAACCACCACTGTATCCAGATGACTCTGCTCAAGTTTAGGGGTGTTCTGGTACAGACTGAGGCCTCTCTTAATACCTCATTCCCAAGAATTTGATGTGTCTCTCATGCTTTTCTCTGTTTGTCTGTCTGTCTGTCTGTCTGTCTGTATGTATGTATCTATCTCTGTGGTGTGTGTGTGTGTCTCTCTCTCTTCTTTCTCTTTAAACCTAGTCACCATCGCTGTCTCAGAGCGATCCTTCGGGAAGGCTGAAGGAGTCCTTGCACGCACGCATGGTGGAGGCCCTTACGTCTGCCCCATTGTGCAGGATTCTGTCAACCTGGGGCCTCAGGCTGTTGTCCTCACATCTGCCTGCCTGCGTTGGTTACTTCTCTAATTATTGTGACACAGTCCCCAACAGAGCTAACTTATGGAAGGAAGGCTCACGGTTTGGGGTTCCGTCCGTCATGGAGGACAGGGTAGGGCAGCAGGAACATGGGGTGGCTGGCTGGTCACCACCCTCATATCCCCTGTCTGGAAGCACCGAGAGACGGACGCTGGTACTCAGTTTGGTTCCTTTTTGTTAAGTAGTTCCGGAAGCCAGTGGGCGGATAATCCGGATTGAAACTGTGTCCGGGTAATTCCTCACAGGCATGCAGTGGCTTGTGTTCTGGGTGGTTCCATCAAGTTGGAAGTGGAGACTTATCACACTACCTCATAAGGTCTCCCCCAACCCCCCAGCATGCCTGTCCTGTTTGACATCTTCTGTGTTCCTTTTAGTGGCCCCCGAAGCTACTGAAGCTTCATGGGTGAACTGACTGTCACTAGCCTGCTTCCCGGAAATAGCACCTGCTTATAGGAGATGCTCCAGAAATACTTGTGGTGTAGATGACTCAGAGAGGGGGAGCAGGGGTCCCTGAGAATGGAGGCAGAAGGTTCTGTGAGAACTCCGTAAACACTGATGTGTTGGACAAGGTTCCACCAGAAAAGACGTGAGCCACTCAGAGACACCCAACCGTTAGCCAGAGACGGCAAGGGAGTTAGCAGTTACTGGAAGATGGGAGGAGTGACCACATGGAGAAGGCCATCTTGACAAGATCTGTGACCTTTAGTTTGGGAACATTGCTGTCAGGGGGTCGCTGTAGGGAGAGAGCCAGAAGATGAAACAGACCACAGCCCTCCTTTTAGCTTCCCACTGGGCTCCTCATAGGTAACCAGAGCCAGCCAGAGAACCCAGGGTCTGCTGTAAATGCCATTCACCCGGGGCTTAGATGGCACAGGCTGTGGAGAATGGACCGGAAAGACACAAAGACTCATCAGAATGGCTGGCCCAGGTCTTGAAAGTTCTTGAAAAGTCATTCTTCTCTTAACTGGAAATGTCATTCAGGTAAAGGGGAAACCAAAGGGCTCCCTGAAGAGGCTGATACCCCAGCTCAGCTGGTAGAGTAATTGCCTGGCTGCAGCAGGCTTGAGTCCCACCAATGCATAAGACTGGCTATATTTACACTGGTCAGAAGTTCACGGTCATTATCAACCCTGAGGTTAGCCTAAACTAGTTATGACTGGGTTAAGAAAGAAAGGAGGGAAGGAGAGGGAAGGAAGGGAAAGAGGGAGCGAGGAGGAGAGAAAGAGAAGTTGCTGAAATGAAGCTCCCAGTTGTAAAACTCAAGGCTCTGTCTAAAACTGTACACTTAGGCCAATGACCTCCCGAAGGCCATTGCTGCGGCTCACACCTATCTTCTGAAGCATCCTGATGACGAGATGATGAGGAGAAACATGGCGTATTACAAGAGCTTGCCGGGGGCGGAGGACCACATTAAAGACTTGGAAACCAAGTCGTACGAGGTACTCTCTGGCTTCACCACCCAGTTGGTATAGGGCTCTGGGAATAATGTCTTCTTTTAAAATTACATTATACTCTGTGTGTGTGTGTGTGTGTAGGTGTGGCATACCCCTTGTGTGGCAGTCATGCTTGGTGGCTGGTGCCATTAACCACTGGGCTATCTCTTGGCCAGGATGCTGACTTCTAAAGAATGTTGTGATGTTTTCAGTGATATTTGCTGAATTCTGACACTAGGAAACTGGGGAAACAGAAAATCTCCATGAAGAAAAATTAGCAAACTGGGTATGGTGACTTTCACCTGTTACCTCAGCACTAGGGAGGCCCGAGGCATTGCTGATGCTGAGGTTCAAAGCCAGGCTGGGTCACATGCACCACCATACCCTTTTAGCCAAGTGTTGATGAACTTTGAATAATAATTCAGCGACCTATGACAACTGCATGTGTCATGGGCAGCTACAAAGAACGTGGTGAGGAATTTATCATCCTGACTGACACATTTCCTCCTGCCCCTTGGCAGTCGGGCTGCCGCCACCCAGCCCCTGACTCAGGGAACTGTTGTGGTAAATATTAAAAGATAGCTTGACCTTTTATTTTTTCCCCCACTTCCCCTGTGGTCTCACTCCTCAGATGCCACTGTAATGTCGCGCCGAACGGTCCTCACACCACTTGGCGCTCTAAGAACTCAGGCGCGGTTCATTCCACAGCCCCTGTTGTTTCTGTCCCGGGTGGATACGACTGTCCCAGCGTCTTTCTTTCCTTCACCATCTGTTACAAACATGACTCCAAAGCCCAGTAGCCTTTCAAGCAGGTTTATATATTTAATTCTCAAACCACAAACTCTCTACACAGTAAGCTTACGTCCAATGGACAAAGATACAAAATGCCCTTCTATATGAGATAAAAAGACCTATAGAGACTCTTAAAAATATTCATATTCATCTATTGTCAATCAAGTCCACCTGGATCTAGATCCTCCTTCTCCAGCTCCATCTTGATTCCTCTCGGAATCTCCGCCTCCTGCCTCCACTTTGGCTCCTCGACCTTTCCCCGCCTATCTCTGTCTCCTGTCCAATCATGTATCACCTTAACATAAATCTATGGGGAACCACTGATCCGATTTCTTTCGCTTTTTCGCTGACCTGAATTTGATTTTATTGTCAAATACTTGCTATATTTTGAGTTGAACTCAAGATGAAATAGTCATTTGGGCTGGGGGTGCAGCTCAGTGGTGTAGTGTTTGCATACACGCGGAGTCCTGGCTTCCGTCCCCAGCACTGTATAAAACTGGGCCTGGTGGTGCTTCCCTGTGAGTCAAGCACACGGAAATTTGAGGTCCAGCTAGCAAGATGGCTTAGTGGGTTGATTTTTTTTTTCTGCCAAACCTGGGGAGTGTCTTGAGTTCCAGCCTCAGGACTCACAGTTTGGTAGGAGAGAACTATCTCCTCTTAGATGTCATCTGATCTCTACAAGTCTTCATGTGGGGTTCACCCAGGAGTGCACGCGTGTGTGAGCACACACACACACACACACACACACACACACACACTAGAATGTAAAAGTAAAATTTTAGAAAGGAGATTGAGGTCATTTTTAGCTTAAGTTGGCTTGGGCGACCTGAGACTCTGTATTTTAAAAAAAAAGTCTTTTTTTTTTTTTTTTTTTTTAAGTCTAGTCAAAGGTCATCCAGGACCAGGGAGCAGGGGAGTGGTTCTTTTGGGGGGACAAACGTGTCTCCTGTTTGCCAAGAAAGAGCTTCACCGCATTTTGCTTTGCAGAGCCTGTTTGTCCGCGCAGTGCGGGCCTACAATGGGGAGAATTGGAGGACGTCCATTTCCGACATGGAGTTGGCACTTCCTGATTTCTTCAAGGCCTTTTATGAGTGCCTGGCGGCCTGCGAGGGGTCCAGGGAGATTAACGACTTCAAGGACTTCTACCTGTCCATAGCAGGTCGGTTGTGGGCGGGGCCTGTGGGACAGATGCTTGAATTAGAACTTTTTTTTTTTTTTGGAACTTCTTTTGACAGGATCTTGCCGTGTAGACCAGGCTGGTCACAAACAGAAATCTTCCTGCCTCTCTGCCTGCTGGGTGCTAGGATTAAAGGCATGGGTTGCTGCACCCAGTTTAGATTTGGGTTTGGTATGGTGGACCTCTTGGGTGTTGTGGCTTTTTTTTTTTTTTTTTTTATTGATATCTGAATGAATCTTTCCTCTCTCTCGTTTCCTATCCCTGATGATTTCACTGTTTTTAATCAATTGAATCTTTCATTTCTGACATTCCTGCCTCTCTGTCTCTGACCTTGTGAGTTTCTTATCCACATTGCTGTTGTCAACTTCCTTTCTCTGTCTTTTTTCTTGTGACAGGGTTTCTCTGTGCAGTCCTGGCTGTCTTGGACTCAATTTGTAGATCAGGCTGGCCCTGAGCTGAAGAGATTCACCTGCCTCTGCCTCCCGAGGGTCGGGACCACCTTGCTGCTTGCTAACTTTTTAAAAAATTTATTTATTTATTATGTATAAGTACACTGTAGCTGTCTTGAGACACACCAGAAGAGGGCATCAGATGTCATTACAGATGGTTGTGAGCCACCATGTGGTTGCTGGGATTTGAACTCAGGACCTCTGGAAGAGCAGTCAGTGCTCTTAACTGCTGAGCAATCTCTTCATGCCTATTTAATTTATTTTTATGGCAGTGCCGAGGCTTGAACGTAGGACCTCACCTGTGCTTCATAAATGTTTAACCACAGTGACTGCTCCATCCCTGCCCAACGCTGTTAATTTTTAAGCATTTCGTTAAAGTGTTTTCTGCTTTCTGCTGCAGCAAGGTTGAGATATCACCTCACGAGTTAATATGTTAACAGCAGGACCCTAAGGACATCACTGTCCCTGCTTTCTTCCCCTTTGTTCCAGCTTCACCCTTAAGAAGTCTTGCTGATATCATTTTATTTTCTATAAAAGTCACTCATACATAAATAAGTATTTTTCCCAGGTTTTACAGTCTCTTCTGGTTTCCATTTATTCCATCTGTATATCCAAATTCACACACAGGACTTATTGTCATTTGGGTTGGGGGAGGGTGCAGCTCAGTTGATAAAATGCTTACCTAGTCGTGGGTTAAGTCTCCAACTCTGCGTATCTGGTCATGTGGTGCGTGCCTGTTACCCCAGCACTTGGGATCACAAGGTAGAGCCAGGGGGATGAGGGAGTTGAGGTCGTCCTCGGCTACATAGGAGTTCAAGGTCAGCCTGAGCTACCTGAGGCGATGTTTCAATTTGGTTTTCTACCAGTTGGACCATTAAATTGTTTTTTGTTGTTGTTGTTGTTGTTGTTATTGTTATTTTTGTTGTCCTGGGGATCAAACCCAGGGCCTCGTATATGTCAGGGAAGCCCTCTTCCATTGAGTTAAACCCCTAGCCTTCAGTTTAAACTGCTAGAAAAATGACAGTATTTACTGTAGAAGAGGTATGGCATCTTGGCAGGGCAAGATTGCTATTCATATGAATTTATATTAATATTCTTTGCTTATTAAAACATTTTTTAAGGATTTATTTATTTTTATTTGTATGTGAGTATACTGTAGCTGTCTTCAGACATACCAGAAGAGGGCATCAGATCCCATCACAGATGGTTGTGAGCCACCATGTGGTAGCTGGGATTTGAACTCAGAGCCTCTAGAAGAGCAGTCAGTGCTCTTAACCACTGAGCCAGCTCTCCAGCCCCAGTTCTTTATTTTAAATGACGAATTTCCCCGCTTTACCTCCATGTGTGTGGAAGGCACAACTAGACTGAAGACGGTGACGGCGCTGAGGCTGGGTTAGTGGTAGAGCACTTGCCTAGAGTACACAAGGCCTTGGTTTTCATCGAGGGAGGGTGAGAGACAGAAAAGGATGGAGGAGGGACACAGAGAGACCAACCAACTGTTCTAAGAATTTACATCTGTGTTTCAGATCACTATGTGGAAGTCCTGGAGTGTAAGATGCGTTGTGAGGAGAGCCTCACGCCCGTCATAGGAGGCTACCCCGTGGAGAAATTTGTGGCTACCATGTATCACTATTTACAGTTTGCTTATTACAAGTGTAAGTGACCCCGTGCCGGAAGGCCCACCAGGGACTGTGCTGTGCTGTGCTGCACCCAAAGAGGCCTTTTGGCTTCTTGATCAAGCAGAGACTCTGAGCCTGGCTGCTGAGCTTGAACTCTGGGAGACTTCTGCTTTCCAGAGTTGGCGATATGTAGTGTTAAGTAAAAATGAGCACCTTCATCATCTATACCCATGAAGAGCCTTAACGTTGTCGTTATAGAAAACAACCACTAGGTGGCACAATTGAATCATCTTCGACCAAGTCAGTCCTGCCAGAGTTTTGTTAACTCCGTCTCATTTCTCCTCTACCTGATTCCCCTGCCTCCCCAAACAAATGCCACCCCGCAGCATCCCCAGGTGGATGGTGATGTGGGGTGTTCAGCTCTAAACAGGGAGGCTGGAGCAGGGAACCCCTGTTCCCAGAAGATGGTAGGACAAGGTCACCTTCGACTCTCCTAGTCCTGAGGGCCTGTCGTGACTTATCTTGTTGGTTTCTGTAGTGTGGAGCCTTTATGTTATTTATGTATTTAGAAACTCAGTCTTACGTAGCCATGGCTAGACTCAAACTTGCTATATAGCCAAGGATGACCCTGAATATCAATCCTCCTGCCTCCACCTCACAAATGCTGGGAATGCGTCAGTACTTACTATTTTATCATTAATATTTATATTGTTTATATATTTTAAATTAGTTATTATTAATGCACACACTTATACATAAATACATGTTATATAATTATGCATGGTTTGTGAAGAACTAGGGATTGAACCCAGGGCTTTATGTGCGCTCAGCAAGCGCTCTACCAACTGAGCTACGTCCCCAGCCTTTCCTCTGTCTTCCAGGTTTGGTTTGGTTAGAGGAGGGACTGCCCTCTCTGGGAATTGTGGTCCTGGTCAGATGGATCCCAGGAGGTGCGGCCTCCTGCAGGAAGCCTCTGTGCTCCTCAGACCCAGTGTGGCCCAGGCCTTGCGACCCATCACCTCCTGTGACACGCTGATTGTCTGAAGCCAGCTAGTGCACAGCCTGAGCGTGATCCGTGGTTTCTACTGTCCTTAGGCTGCCCTGGGACCCAGACTGTGCCCTGCCCACATTCTGGGGTCTTTTCCCAGAGGAAGGTCAAGCTTCTAGCTCTTCTGGGGGGGTGGCATCAGGGCTGGCTCTGACCTGCCTGGCCTCTTCTCTCTGGTTCCAGTGAACGATCTGAAGAATGCAGCCCCCTGCGCCGTCAGCTACCTGCTCTTTGATCAGAATGACAAGGTCATGCAACAGAATCTGGTCTACTATCAGTACCACCGGGACAAGTGGGGCCTCTCGGATGAGCACTTCCAGCCCAGACTGGTGAGTGTCCCGCACTGGTTCCTATCCACCTATCTCTTCCTCGCCTGCAGGAGATTGTTTTTACCCTTCCGAGAGAATTAGTCCTAAAATGGAGGAGCTCCACTGTTTCTGGTTACTGTTGGTCCCTCTGCCCCTTCTTGAGTCAAACCCTGACTCTGTAGCCCTGACTGACCCAGAAGTCACTGAGTAGACCAGGCTGGGCCTGAACTTGGAGAGATGCTCTTGCTCCAGCCTCCTGAATGTTGGAATCAGAGGCCTATGACATCACACCCTGCTTAATTTTTTTTTTTTTTAATATTTTTACCTATTTTCTATGTGTATTTCTTTCTTTCTCTTTTTAAAATAAACGAGTACACCGTAGCTGTCTTCAGATACACCAGAAGAGGGCATCGGATCTTATTACAGATGGCTGTGACCCACCATATGGGAATTGAACTCAGGACCTCTGGAAGAGCAGTCAGTGCTCTTAACCACTCAGCCATCTCTTCAGTCCAACTTATGGATTTGTTGTTACCAAAATAAGATTTGACTTCACAGGCTGGTTTTGCAACTGACTTTATGTCCCCAGCCCCCTTTTTATGCTATTAGAAGCCAGCAGCTTCTTACATGTTAGACAGGTGCCCCACCATTGAGGAACCTTTGGCCCTTGGTCTTTAGAGATAGAATTAGCTAGCTCAGGCTGGTCTCAGATTTGCAGTCCTCCTGCCTCACCTCTCAAGTGCTGGGGTTATAGACCTTTATTAATGAAATATCACTTAATTTCTTGGATAGATAGATAAGTTTGAGGCTTTATACCTACTGTCAGGGGGTTAATTATATGACTTTCAAAAACTATTTGCCACTCTGTTGGGCATGGTGGCGTATGGCTATAATTCTAACACTCTGGATGCAGAGGCAAGTTTAAGGCTAGCCTGGGCTACAAAGCCTGTCCCAATAAAATAGAAACAAAGATATTTATTGCTTTCTATTCATGTTTTTTATATGCTATCCTAGGTTTTTCTAAATCAATCTTCCGCATCTCAATTCCTTGCTAAAGCACACGTGCACACACATGTGCACTCAAGCACACACATGTGCACACATTTCCCCAGTTGCTATGGGTTTTTGCTTTGTTTTGTTTATGCTATGGGAATAAAACCCAAGACTTTATGCTTGTCACATGCTCTGCCACTAACCTACATTTCCAGTGGGTTTTTTGAGCACGTCAAACAAGCATTATGCCAACCGAGCTTTAGCCCAGGCCCTCCCCCACCCCCTTTAAACGATAGCGTTTATGTGCCCTAGTTTTCACCTTCGTATCTGCACACTTCAGTGACCATAGGGTTCGTTCACACTTTCAGTCTTTCCTATTGCATGCCGTTAACCCTTTCGTGCCTTGAATGAAACCCAGGAGCCTGTGCTGCTCTGTGCCGGCTCTCACGGGAGAGGTCCGGTCACCTGACAGTCCTCTCTGTTGTGTGAACAGGAGGCAGTTCAGTTCTTCAATGTGACTGCACTGCAGAAAGAACTGTACGACTTCGCTCAGGAACACCTCATGGACGACGATGAGGTAGGCGTCTGTGCTCGGACATGACTCTCTGCCAGACTCTCTTGGGGACTGGGCTCTCCCTCAGATAAGAAACAGAAGGGCCCTGGAGAAGACAGCTGCTGCTGGGGTTTTAATGAAAGTCAGTGCTCTGGTGTAGAAAAGTCCAGAGCTGGAAGCCTGGGCTGGGCCGATGCTTCTCCTTGTGGGAGAAATGTGTTTAGAATATGGGACAGGTGTGTGTGTGTGTGTGTGTGTGTGTGTGTGTGTGTGTGTGCATGCTTAGGTCCTTAAGTTTGAGCAGCAGGCACTTTTCCCATGGACCTGTCTTCCCCAGCTCCCCCCCCCCCCCATTTTTTTCTGGAGATAAGGTCTTACCATGTAGCCCAGGTTAGCCTTACCTGCCCTTTTTCCTGCCCCAAGTCCAAAGCAAGAGAACGACATGTGTGTCTCACCAAGCCCTTTCCTTGGTTTTATTTTCGTTTGTTTGTTTGTTTTATCATTTATGTGGGGAAGGGGGCAGGGGCATTGTAGCACCATCATGGTGGTCAGGAGCAGCTGGTGGGAGTTGGTCCTCTCCTTCTACTATGTGGGTGCCAGGATTGAACGAAGGTCATTAGACCCATAGCAAACACCTTTGCCCACTGAGCCATCTCAAAGGTGTCCACACTGCCATTTTTGAGAAGTGTAGGGAGTTTTACTGGTTCTGCCCTCTGAAGGCACTTATAAATCCCACCCCATTTCCCACAATTATAATTGTATGGGTATAAACTGTGTTCTTCCTTCCAGAAGCTCGTTGTCCCCTGGAAGCTGATTTTCTGACTCGCTCTCCCTTAGCCAACCCCTTTTTTGTTTGTTTGATGTTTTTGTCATTTGAGACAATGTCCCGTGGAGCTCAGGCTGGCCTCCAGCTTTCATTGTAGCAGAGGTGACGTTCTGGTCATCCCCCCGGGACATCTCAAGTGCTGGCATCACGAACAGGCATCACCACACCCAGTTTATTCGGGTAGTTCGTGTCAGTTTAGGACTTGGCGAGTGCTCATGCTTGGCACGTGCCTCTACCTACCGTACGGTAGATTTCTCCTCAGTGCCAGCTCCTTTCCTGATCCATCCTGACCAAGAGTGTTGTGCTCATTCTGTGGAGCTGAAACCCCTTAATATTTACTTAGATGTGATCGGAAGGAATAGGAACACGCTTTGTAAGAAAGCTGCGGACTCAGTGTGTTTGGAGCCTGGAGAGGTCTGGGGGCTTTTTCTGCTCTGACCCATTGCATCCTGGGGTAGCCAGGAGGATGAGGAGTTCTGAGAGGTACTGGGCCAGACCCAGAGGCTCTAAGCTGCCCCTCCCCCCAGCTTCACTCTGCCTCCCACTCTTCTTACTGCTCTGAGTAAGATGTGGTCAGGGAAGCTTCACCGAGCCAATCCCCGTGGTCTGTCATGGCCGCTAAGGAAGAAAGCGACAGCCTTTTGTGAAATAGGAGTGACCGTAACTGTAAACACCAGTGGATATGAAAGTTCTGTACAAGTGAGAAAGTGGGGGCTCAGTATAGCTCAGTGGTACAGCATTTACCTGACATGCACAAGGCCCTGGGTTCAATCCCCAGGGTTGCCAAACTAATGAACTAGTAAGGGATGCACCTTAGGTTGGGTCTCATTGAGGAGAGTCCCAAGGAGCTCGTCTCCACCATGTGGACATACATATATGACTGTGTAGCTTGGGAAGTGTGGGCTGCCGTTCCAGGTGGAAAGTGCCAGAAGAATGTGTTTCTGAGGCACAACCAAGGAACCAAGAGGAAGATGGAGAGGCGTCACATGCAGAGAACCCTGTGGAGCCCTTCAGGGTGGCAGCTATACCACCTCCTTGACACCCGTCATCTGTGGGGTGGCAACCTGCTTGATGCTGAGGTCACATGGGGCAGAAGATAAGGCTCTGTTCTCAGGTCGTCTGGGCTCCAAGGCAGTGGGGGAACTTGCGTGGGCCAGGGCAGAGAGCCATTGGTAACCTCTGGGAAACTTCCCATGCTGACGCCTTTCATGCCCTGTGGCCTGCCTGACTGCCGCCGTGTCTGCCATCTCTTACAGGGAGAGGTTGTGGAGTACGTGGATGATCTGCTGGAGATGGAGGAGTCTGCTTAGTCCACAGCTAAGGACCATCTGCTCCGTGTTCCTCTTTCCTCGAGCACCTGGGTTGTTGATACCTCACAGCCTTCCCTTTTCAAAGAGGGGAGCCACCATCTCTCCCTGCCAAGGCCAAGCCTGCCTTCCCCGTGTCCACACCTGTTCACTCTCCTTCCCACCTGCCTCTCTGTCTTCACACTTGTCTCATGGTTCCATGTCTTCACACCTGCCTTTCCCTCCACGCAATGCCTCCTCGTCACGCAGTCTGCCCTCCCAGTGGTCACATTTGTCTTCCCTCTGATCCCGTGTGTTCCCCCCATGTTCAGAAAGACAGTCTTATGTGGTCTGCTTTTTAATCCCTGAAGAAAATCAGTATTATTTTTTAAGTAAGAAAAACACTAAAAGATGGTAAATATATTTGAAGAATTCCTTTGGTCTCGCCTTCCTTCCGGACTTTCCGCTTGTTAAGGAAAAAACATGGCAGAAGATGCAGGCTAAGCTCGGAGCCTTGGGATCCCCTCACTTGACCCGACCTGAGCCCCTCCCTCCTCGTACCAACTGAGAAGCAAATTGAGTGGATGCTCAGAACACAATAAGGTTTACAGTCTCATCTGACTTGGACAGTGCCTGGTTACGGTGGGGGTGAGGGTATGCTAGCACTGGGCTCACTTCCTCTTTATTCCATCTGGGATCCAGCCCCTAGACAGGCATGACACATTTACAGTGCCTGCTTTCCCACCTCAGGTAAGGTAACCTAGGATCTCCCTCTCAGGCCTGGAGACTCGAGTCTTGGGTGATTCTGGATCCTGTCGTGTTGACCTTTGATGTTAAGCACTGCCCTGCTGCCTTCCCGGCTTAAATCTGCAGGAAGATTCTAAGGCATCCTACGTGTAGGATGCTGACTGGAGAAAAAGGAGGTAGGAAAGAGCAGAGGTTAGAACGAGGGTGAAGTGTGGTCAGGCTGACTGAGGAGATGAAGTTGGCCTTGGGACATCAGGTCTCATGTTGATCTGGGAAGCTGCAGGGATGCATGTCAAGAGGCGTGGGCCAGAGACCTAGGAGGGAGGGCTGGGCAAGCTTGTGGGCGGGAGACAGGTTCCCTGGGGCCCTGACAGTCTGTGGAAAAGCCTTTGGGTTGTGCTGAAAGGCCAACGCTTCAGGTCGCACAGAGGAGTGTCCGTGGGCTCCACAGTGGTCACCGCCCTGCGTCAGGGAACCTGAACAGAGGATGGAAACAGTGTTGGGAATGGGCTGCAGCGGGAGCTCCCAGAGCAATGGCTGTATCCGGAGGTGCTCAGAGTCCACACGGAATCGGAAAGCACAGTCCTGGGAGTTGGTAATGGGGTGTGTGTAGAGTGCAAGAGGAAAAGACTCAGGACGGCAGTGGAGTGTGGGCCTAGACAGTGGGAAGGATGATGCTCTCGTTTGCCAGCGTCGGTGAGCGGCTAACAGTGTCAACGGAATGGGGTTTAGAATGAGCTAGGGGACAGGCCTCGAGGCAGGCCTGTGAGGGAGTTCCTGTGGGTAAACTGAGGTAGAAGGACTGACAAAATGAGAAAGCAAGTTTACATCTCTTTTGTGACCAGCTGCCACCTCCCACTTCAGCCACCCGGACTTCTTCCCACAGTGGAATGTCTTCCTGAACCCTGCCCTGGAATAAATCCTTCTTTCCCTAAACTCCTTGTCAGTATCAGGTCAAAGCAACAGGGACGTGACCAATGGCCCCGGTGGCCTGAGGTTGGTCTGAGAGACTCAGGCTTCAGGTAACAAGGGAATCAGTGAAGCCTGAAGCGGGGATCAGAATATGCATGGTTTTCTTTTTCACCTGGACAGATGTGTGTGGGCATATACATGCCACAACAAACAAGTGAGGGGTCAAAGGTCAACCTTGGGTGTAGCCACCTTTGTTCACTGCTCTGTACTTCCGGCTGGCTGGCCCAGGATTCTTCTAGCTCTGCCTTCTTTCTCACTGAGGGAGCGTTGGGGTTACATTGTGACTGTGGGTTTGAACTCAGGTCCTCATCATTGTTACCCACAGATGACCCCCCACTTTTTAGATTTATTATATATAAGTACACTGTCGCTGTCTCCAGACACACCAGACAGGGCATCAAATCCCATTACAGGTGGTTGTGAGCCATCATGTGGTTGCTGGGAATTGAACTCAGGACCTCTGGAAGAGCAGTCAGTGCTCTTAACCGCTGAGCCATCTCTTCAGCTCCCACAGATGATTTCTTATGGGGTGTTCTCAAATAACCCTGCGACTGCCTCTTCAGGCACTCCTTGGCGACCTTTAATGGCTAGTGACTCCTACAGAGGACAGTTCTGAGGAGAAGCCACAGGTCTGCCCTGCCCAGCATGCCTGGGGTTCTGAGGTTCAGTGAGGGACCAGGAAATCCACTGTTGAGTGCCCAGCATGTCAGTACTGAACAAAGCCGTCAGGTGATGTAGGATGGACACTTTAGGTTGTCCTTTGATACACACACACACGGCACATGCACACACACACACACACACTTTCCCAGGCTTCTTTTTTATTCCCCAGGACACCCTTTTAACCGCTTACGAACTCAAGAATACCCCATTTCTCCTGCTCTGTAAGGCATCCTCATTCCATTGGGTCTAAAAGTTGGCCTTGCTCCTGTGCACAAGGCCCCACAGTGGGATTTCATCCAGCGTAAATAACCCAACCCAGTGCCCTGCCCCTTCCCTCTTAGGCTGAGCAGTTAGTACCCCCAGGGGACTGTTTGGGTAAGGGGTAGGAGTCACTCTGGGTTACAGGCGTTACCCCAGCATCCTTGCCGTTAAGTCCCTTCCTCTCAGTGACCAGTTGCTTCCAGGTAGGGCAAGATGGCTCTTTCCCATGGGTCCTAGTTAGTCTTAACTGCCAACCTGACACAGTTGGGATCGCCCGGAAAGGAGTCTCAACTAAATAATTGTCTTAAGTTTGTCTGTGAAGGATTGTCTTTTTTTTTTTAAGATTTATTTTTTTCATGTGTATGGGTGTTTTGACTCCATGTATGTGCAGTGTCTGGTACTTGAGGAGACAGAATATCCCCTGGGACTGGGATTACCACATGGGCGCTGGGATTAGAACCTGAGTCCTCTGGAAAAGCAGGCCAGTGCTCTTGGCTGCTGAGCCATCTTCCTTTCCAGTCCTGAAGAAGTGGTCTTGATTATTTTAATTGATGTGATTGGGTCCAACCGGCTATGGGTGGAGCCATTTCCTGGGCAGGTGATCCTGGGCAGTATAAAAGCTAATCAAGGCTGAGACTGTGAGCTAGCCGGAAAATCGACCCTCCTCAGTGATTCCTGTCTTGGGGAGGGGGGGTGCTTGAGTTCCTGCCCTGGTGTGCATCGGTGATGGACTATAAACTGTAAGTTGAAATAACCTTTTCCTCCTGTTAAGTTTCTCTACATCCAAGTGTTTTATCACAGCTACAGAAGGAAACTAGATAACACAGGGAAAACTCCTCTTCCTTGCCTTGCCCCGCCCACAGTTCTACCAGGAAAACTTTATTGGGACAACTGGGGATGAGAGTCACTGGGGCAGGAAGGAGGCAGGGCTGGGGCGTGGCCGGGGCAGGAAGGAGGCAGGGCTGGGGCGTGGCTGGGGCAGGAAGGAGGCAGGGCTGGGGCGTGGCTGGGGCAGGAAGGAGGCAGGGCTGGGGCGTGGCCAGGCTCAGGCTAGAAGTCCAGAATTCCAGAGAACCTGGTAGTTGCTGAATTTGCCTTAAGGCTGGAGTGAGGTCTACAGGTGCTCACAAGTCTCTGGGGTCCTTAAAGTGGCCACTTGATCCTTGTCCTTGGAGTTAGGGTGAACGTTTGCAAATAATAGGGTCATGGTTTGAGTTGGGGGCCTTTAAAACTTGGTTTCCCGGTTCATCAGTGTGTTCCCTGGTACGTTCGAGGCTGACAATGCTGTGGTTTGAAACGCTACGGTTTGTGTGTCTAGTTGAAGCAGGACATTGTTCCATAGCTCTGGCTGGCCCCGGAAGTTGCTATGTAGTCTTCTTGCCTTAGCGTTCTGAATTCTGGGATAATAGGTATTCACAACCAGATCCAGTGAGATTATTTTATATCAAAGGAAACCGAATCTCTCTTTTAAAAAAAAAAGTGAACTTGTCCCTTCATATCTACCATGCAAACGCTCTATAGCTTCAGCCAATGCCTTCCCACCTCTGGTTCTTGGAAAAACCTTGAAGGTCTTTGAATTCCATAGGGTCAGCATCAGCGTGACTTTTCCCTTCCCTCCTTCTTTTCTTTCCAGCTGAACATGACCTCCAACTTCCTGCCTTTAACCTCAAGTGCTGGGATTACAGTTGTGAGAGCCTTCAGCCTTGAAGTAAAAGGAGCACCTGGGATGCATGGCAGGCAAGGGGTGTGTGTGTGTGTGTGTGTGTGTGTGTGTATGGGGATTGAACCTAGGACCTTGTGCATGCTAGGCAAACACTCAGCTAGAGAGCTATGTCCCCAACCCAGAGCACCAGGTTCAGTACCTGAGTGTGTTTCTGAGTTCAAGGCATTCTAACTGGGCTCCACTCACCTCAGGGAACGTTACCGACAAAGGCTGCCCTAGGAAGGAAACGCACGCTCTTAGGAGCCCTTATTAAGGGAATGTTAAGCACAAAAATTTTATTGAACCCAACCCAGTGGCAAACAGAAAAAGATCTGTTAGATTGTCAGCGGGCAAGGGTTTATTATAGCCACCGGGGGAATGAACAGTGGCCGGTTTCTGCCAACTTTTATGGAAATAACTTTTTTTTTTTTAAGTTTTTAAATGTGAGCTGCAAACCAAAGCTACTTCAGTTTTTTTTTTTTTTTTTTTTTTTTTTTTTTTTTTTTCCTTAATCAATACTTAAACTGTGGGGAGAAGATGGAATGGTGCCAGAGAAAACATTCTCGCTTAATAGTGTTTGAACATGGGACGGCAACGCAGTTGGTAGCGGGGCTGCGAGAAGAAACCACAAGTAATCGTTCATCACAGCTGTCTGAGCTCTTGATCCTCTGCCATCCCCCAAACAGCGACTTCTTTTTTCTGTTGACTCCAGACTTGAATGACCTAGTGTGGGGAGTAGAAACTATGTACGAGGGGGTGGGGTGGAGAGAACCTTAAGTGAGCCCCAGTCAAAAGGTTTATGTATTGCCCTTCCTGTCTGCAGCCAGGAGTAACGGCCGTTCCCGTCTGCTTTGGTAGCATGTTCCTGCAAGAACAGACACCAGGGTAGCTCAGGTTTGCACAGGCTGACCCACTCAGACCCAGCCAGGCAGTAATGCTATGCAAGTGCTGTGTGTGTCGGTGTGTATGTGAGTGCTTTTGAAAAAAAAAAAATCTCTCTTGACAACACATCAACAGCTTTCCTAGTTCCTCAGAGCGTCTGCCCCAGATTCCTGGCTTGGGTCACCTGTGGCTTTGGTTCAGTACCTTCTTGGAGCTGATATGTGAGGTATCAGAGCCTCAGTTTACAAGGTGAAGGTAGCCATAAGCTGTGGTGGTTCAGGCTGCAGCCTGAGCAAGGAGGATCACGAGTTCCAGGGCAATACGGGGTTCTGGGCCAGCCTGGGCTAAGCATTGTCTCTTGGAAGCAGAACAGAGGGAGGGCCTGGGAAGCAGTTCAGTTGGCACAGTGCTTGCCAATGCAGGCACTGGGACCTGAGTTCGATGCCAGCAGCGTGTGAGGGGCAAACGGATGGGGTGGTGTGCGGTTATACTCCCAGCACTGGGG
Source organism: Micromys minutus (assembly GCF_963924665.1). Classification (NCBI taxonomy): domain Eukaryota; kingdom Metazoa; phylum Chordata; class Mammalia; order Rodentia; family Muridae; genus Micromys; species Micromys minutus. Next base: position 43,696,769 of record NC_137956.1, on the reverse strand, counting down.
AGGAGGGAACGGGCATATTTGTGGGATTCACTGGCCAACCAGCCTCCCTAGGTCCCAGAGAAAGACGCTGTCTCGAAAACCACAGCTCCCGAGGGATGACACTCCAGGCTGACCTGTACCTGCACAAGTATGTGCACGCAAAGGAAAGGGACTCGTAAACACGACCAGCAAATGCAAACCTAGAACGTTGTTTTTCCCACAGTGATGGTGAACAGCAGCCGAAAATGTTATTTCTGGCCCTGCCTACCCCCAGAGTTAGGGTGGTATGTTCAGTCTCTGTCTTGGAGGAAATTAGAACTTGGAAAATAGTTGAGAAAATAACCTTTAAAAAAAAGTTAGTTTAAGTGCTTTATTTTGGTTATTTCCCACTGTTTCTTCTCCATCCACTGGGCTGAGGGATCGCAGCCACACCCAGTCATTCCAGAACGCCACGGCAACGGAGTCTGTTCTCTTGAGCCCTGACTGAGATCCCTGACGTTCATTCTAAGGCAGAATCCTCACAGTGAGACCCCTGGGTCTCCCAAAGCTGAGTTTGGCTGGCTAGGATTGGGGGAAACCTAGGAAGACTTTTAGAGGAGATCTGGGGTCCCAGAAGGAAAAAAAAATATTTGCAGTGTATTCCAAAGAAGGACCCAGAGCACTTTTGGATGTGAGTTCTGATGGCAGCTGCTGCGTGAACATCACTGAAAGGCAGGGAAGGGGTCAGAAATGAAAAAGGGTGCGCAGAAAGAACAAGGAGCTAGCCAGTTCTGAAACAAGGGACGCTTGGCAAGGTACATGGCCATATTGCGAGCCAGAGCAGGACGGCTGCAGTTTGAGCAGCCTTGGGCTAGTTGGCAAGCCAAACCAACCAAAGTGGGGGGGGGGGGCTCAACTAAAACAGTTATATATATATATATATATATATATATATATATATATATAAACAATTATAAGGAAGTCTACAAGGAATTCTGAGCCTTTCCCTACGTCTGTCAGGATGATTGTGGTTCTGTACATGGTGTTGGGATGTTCTGTGCCGTTGAAACCATCCTTGCAGCCACAGAACAAGTCGAAAATGGTACACACTTTAAAAAGATGGGTTGCTGGGTTCAGTTTGCGAGTATCTTACTGGTAATTTTGTGGTCTGCACTCACGGACGCTTGGTCTCTTGTTATGTCCTTACCTGTTTTGGTAAGACTCACTTTGTCTGGTCCTGGGATTTCTTTCTTGGGAGACATTTTCTTACTACTCTTTTCTCCTTGCTCAATATAGATATACTGTCTGTATCATTTTATCTAGCTTTGGTTGGTCATTTATGTTCAGGAACTCATTCACTTCCTCTTGATTTCTCAGCACTTTGGAATATAGATTTCCAAAGGATCCCTAATAATCCTCTGGATTTGGCTGAGAGCTGTCGTAGTCTCCCGGTCTCCGTCTCTTGATTTTATTAATTTGGAGTTCCCTTTTTCAAACAACTCAAAAACTGAAAAACAAGAAACAAACAAACAAATATCAACAAAGAACTAGCCAACGCTTGGATTCTGTAGATCCCCTTCCGGCTCTGTCTCATTGGTTTCTGTCCCGGGCTTTATTTTGTCTATCTATTCATTTGGCTTAGTCATTAAAATCATATTGAGGTGCAGGGAGCTGGAGAGATGACTCAGAGGTTAAGAGCACTGGCTGCCCCTCCAGGGGACTGGAGTTCAAGGCCCAGCACCCACAGGGTAGCCTACTGCTGTCTACAACTCCAGTTCCAGGGCCTCTGACACCCTCCCACACACACACCTGCAGGCAAACCACCAAAGCCCATAAAACAAAAATAAGTAAAAATTTAAAAAATATTGAGGTACACTCATTAAATTATTTATTTGAGACTTATTTTATTTTGAAAAATATTTTTTTACTCCTATTTATGTAAGGGGAGCGGTGTGTGGGGAGGCCACAGGAGGGTCTTGGGTTCCCTCGAGGTGGAGTTCCAGGGGCTGTGAGGGGCCAGTGTGAATCCTGTGAAGCAAACACCTGTCCTCTGTAAGAGCAGTTAGTCCTCTTAACAGCTAAGCACTTCTTTAACTCCCTCTTTAATTAAAAAAATATTTGAAAAGAATTATATTACTTTTATATGTCTATGTGTTCTGCCTGTAGGTGTATCTGTATAGGGCCATGCTGTGGTGTCAGATCCCCCAGGATTGGAGTTTCAGAAGGTTGTGACCTGCCTTGTGTGCTGGGAACTTAACCTATGCCCTCTGAAAGAGCAGCGAGTGCTCTAAACCACTATCTCTGCAGCTGTGATTAGAAAGTTGTTTTTTTTTAAAGGTTTATTTATGTTGTGACTGTTTTGAATGCAGGTGTGTCTTGAGCCATGTGCGTGCCTGTTGCTCTTGGAGGCCAGAAGAGGGTATAGGGTCCCTTTGAACTGAGTTGGAGACAACTGTGAGCTGCTTCATGGTGCCAGGAATCTAAACCTGTGTCTCTAAGAACAAGTCTTCTTAACCACATTGAGTCACCTCTCCAGCCACCAGCCCTGATTTTTAAGCAGAAGCATTTTTTAAAAGATTATATTTATTATATATAAGTGCACTGTAGCTGTCTTCAGACACACCAGAAGAGGGCATTAGATCTCATCACAGATGGTTGTGAGCCACCATGTGGGTGCTGGGATTTGAACTCAGGACCTTTGGAAGAGCAGCCATTGCTCTAACCACTGCGCCATCTCTCAACACCACACAGAAGCATTCATAGTTGTGACCTCTTCCTTGCTGTAACCAAAAATGGAGTTTTTACTGTTGTTTGCATCCAGCTTGTCTCCCTTTCTTCAGTGACCCATTAGTCATTCAAGTGTCCCGTTGAATTCCTATGTTTGCATACTTTCTTTTGCTATTGTTTTTTTTTTTTTTTTAGTTTTAGTTTTAGTCCCCTGGGAGTGTTTGAATGACAGGTAAAGTCCTACCTCTGGATTCCTGAAGCATGTAGGCAGGCACTCTCAAGAGGATGGCGTGTGTGAGGATAACAGGAGGGACTGATGAGGTATATATATATATATATATATATATATATATATATATATATATATATATATATATATATATATATTCTCAGTTTGACAAGGGGGGGTGGATCTCGTGGGAGTCCTGGAGCATGAGTTACACAAGACAGTTCCTGTTTTCTTGGGGGAGGTGGGCCTGCTTGATCTCCATGGCACTGGTCCGGTGGGGGAGAAGGTGTGTCTCACTGTGAACAAGGGTACACTGGGAACTGTGTTAGTGTTTCAGCAGCTGAGAGATCATCTACCTGGTGTGTCTGCAACACAGGCAGCTTCAGAGTCATAGCCTCTTGCTGGCTGGAGGTGTCAGGGAATATTAGTAAAAGGGCTGATAATGGTGCTCATGGTTTCTGTTTGACTATACCATCCCTCCCAGCTAGATTATCGCTCTCTCTTTCTCTCCTCCTCCCTCCCCCCCTCCCCCATCTCTTTTCCTCCCTCCCCTTCCCCCTCCCTCCCCCTTTCATCTTTACGATGTACTATCTGGGCTCTTCTTGTTGTCCACCGGACACATGTGCTGAAGACTGCAGACAGAGAGAGGTAGTCAGGTCTTTATCCCCAACTGCTCCAGGTCCTGGCTGGACCATGGCTGCATCTTCCCCCAGGCCAGAGATCCCCTTGCAGGGTCCTCCCAATTACTGATGCTGTCACTGAGTATCCTGCCAGCTCCCTACCAACCTTTTGTCCTTCTGTCAGCCCGCACATTTGCAGACCTCTGTCTAGCCCTCCCTAATTATTCCTTTGAGAATCTGCTGAGAGAAGGGTCACCGGGTGAGGCCTCTTAGACCTGACCATGTGCACTCGTTACTAGGGCACCGTGCTCCGTGCAGGTTTTAGCTCAGCAGAACTGGAGAAGGTCCAAATTCTATACATCTAGTGCGTTCTCCAAATTCCTTTATGATTGGTATGAGGAAAGATGGAAGCAGGAGAGAAGCAAGGAGGGAAGAATTCTGTACGCTCCTCCTCCCAAATCCTGCAGCAGGAGGTAAGGAAGCCGAGGCCAGGGTTTGAGAGAACCATGGTGTGAACAGCAAGTACTAAGAGACTGTTTTCATGATTACTAGTGAATCCTTAAAAAAGTCATGGTGGGGCAGGGGAGGTGGCTCAGTGGGTGAAGTACTTAGTGTGAGACCTGGGGTTGGTCCCCAGAACCCATATCCGGCCAGGCACAGGAGTGGACATCTGGAATCTACGGAGAGATGTGTGTCAGAGACAGGAGAGGTAGCCCAGTGTGTACAGGAGCGAACAACAGGATACCCCATGGCAAACAATGTGGAAGGTGAAGGTCAACCCCTGAGATCGCCCTCTGACCCCCACACAAAGTCACAGAGCACACAGCACATGCATGCACACACAAGTTTAAAAAGTGGTCCCGTAATGTAGAAATTCAAAACATTTATCAGGGGTTTGGGAGAAATAACTTTTATTTTAGAAATATCAGAAGCTTTGTATTAATGAAACCCTTTCCCCTCTCCATTTTCATAAATATTACCATTCTCCAGGCATTTGCAATGACAGCACAGTTCCTGGTGAGCTCACCACCCATGCCCTTCTGATGAGTGGCCTTGTGTTCTGACATATTAATTTAGAGGAATTAATTGGTAAATTGGTAACCTGTATGAGCTAGCATGCTCTGCTGACTTTACAGTCCATGCCTATGAAAGGATGAATTGACATGTATTAATAATTTATGATAAACTCATTGAGACATTTGAATTAATACCATCTACTTACATGTTGGTATAAATTCAGTGTCCTGGGTTAATTAGTTACTTAGACCATCCCGTGTGGAGACAAAGGTTGTTTTACATAACGAGTCATAAAAATAGAAATGCTATCTCACAAGAGATTCAAATCTGATTTAAACACGTACAGTCTCTGGGTTTACGCCGTTCTTCTTTGGCTGCATACAGGAAGCATCTTCTTCCCTCTCTCTGTTCCCTCTGAAGCAGACGTGTCCTCGCTGGTCCTCTTGGGCCTTCGTGTGACCCAGTTATGGTCCCTGGGATTTTAGGTTACGTTGTTCTGTAGCTCTGGAACCAGTTGTTTTCCAAAGTGTGACTCAAGCAGGTGACAGCACAGAAAATTCGTCGTGAGACCATCACCGACTTTTTTGTTTTACGGTCAGGTTACACCATGCCCAGAGATTGAACCCAGGACCTGACACCTGCTAGGCAGACTCTCTGCTGAGCCACACTCCCTGTCCACCTACGTTTCACCTATAAGACTACTACCAACAATTACAGGGATCAGAATTTCCGGTGCCGTAAGAGAAACAGACACTCCTGTGGTGCCTCGGGGGAAAAAAAAATGCATGGCCTCTGTTACTTTCACACCTTCAAGAACATAATTCACATAGAAAACACTGGTGTGCTTGCTTCTGAGCTCACACCCTGGAGACAGCCGGAGGTGACACTTCACATGCTGCTGTGAGATGCCAAGGCTGAGTGAGACAGGGCACAGGCGGTACCCACCTCCCTGTCTCCAGGCCTTCCTGGGTTCCAAGATCATTGGTGACAGAAGCCAACGGTTCTTAACATCAATGCACATCAGAACTACCTGAAGACTGAGCTCAGAGCTGGCCCAGCCGTATCTTCAACACATCTTCAGGTGATGTGCCTCCGGGTCAGTGGACCAGCTTTCAGAAACTCTGTTGAGATAGCACTCAGTGGCCGCTGTGATAAGCAAAGGCTGTGACGGGGCATTCCATGCGCACTGTCACTCTGTCACCATCAAACAGTGCCATATTTGATAAAGCAGTCTCTGGGCTTCTTCAAACATGGCCCTGCTTCCAAATCATTCCTTCTTACTGGGGTTCAGAGAAACAGTTAACCCTGAGAGAAGAAACCAAGAATTGGGTTTCACTGCCAGCCCTGGTAGCAATCCCATGGGATCTGGGTGCACAGGCCAGACGCAGACCCCTAATGCTTGTCCTCGCTAGCACAGAGATCAACTCATTCTTAAACAAAAACTATGGGCTAGCTCAAAACTATGGGTGCGATCAGAGAGGCATGTGCCCGTTCCCTCACCGTTCCCCAAAGTAAAATGTCAGTCTTAAATCCTCTCCAATTTCAACAACAAAACAAAACAAAACAAACAAAAAAACCTCCAAAGTTTGTAAAATATGTTCTGGCTCTTGCTTGACTCATTTGTTCTCAGCAACATCACACTAAAAGGAAACAACCATTAGGCTCCTTTGCCCCTACTCCACAATTGCTCATCTGTTTCCTGACATGACTCTCAAACACACAGCTTATCAAAACGATTTCAAATATTTCGGGGCATGGAGTTTGTGATTCTCTCTCTAAAGATGAAACAAAGGGTGACTTTTAAAACAGCAACACCCCCAAACTTATATTGGAATAGGGCAAAAGCACAGAGGTCTGAGATTTGGGCAGTGAATTCCAGGACAGCTGGTTGAGAAGACCTTGACATATGTGATGATGTCACCAACCCCTTTCTGCCCTTTAGGCACCTCCCGAGACACTTCTCAGCAACATAGAAGACTTGAACTCTAGAGAATGAAGCCTTTCCACCTCAGATCCTGAGAATTATCAGTGTGACCAGTCACAGTTAATCTTCCTCCAAGTGGCTTTGTGAGAGCCCGTGCTGGCAGAGGCTAGACCTTCTCCATCTCAATCTGCTGGTGGTAGTGTCTAGCCTGCCGCTGTCCAACGTTCAGCTTGTATACAGAGCTCTTGTGCTGGCACCTGCGGTAGCCCCACACGGCTCCTGCCACTGCCAAGAGCAACAGCAGACACATGATGGTGACGATGGTGGCAATCACCGGGCCTTTCCTGAAACTGGGACAGTCATCCCCCACGCACGGTGCCAAAGTCGGAAGAAGCTTCTCCTCACTTGCAACAGGTCCAGGGCCCTCCTGTCCCAAGAAGTCCTCAGACAGCAGGTATGGGAAGTTATCTTGAACCTCAGGAGCTGTGACCTCCGCTGGAGGTTGGGTGGCCTCCACATTAGTTGATGGGATGTGTTTATGTGTTGGCTGGAGGGTTGTTGGTACTGCCTCTTGGGTGGAGGTGGTGAGTTCATAGGGTGAGGTGGCCGTAGGTGATTGCTGTGTGGTGACTCTCCGGGGTATAGTTGGCTGATAATTGGTCGAATCACTCTCCCAGGTATGGGGACTCTGAGTCTCAGACACATTGATGGGTCCCGGAATCAGAGCTTCTACATCGAGCATTTGCGATGGACTGATGGAACTGTGTATCACCGATTCGCTTGGTGTGACAGTGGCATTTTTGTGCTCCCTAACTTTCCCAACAGGCTGATCAGGAGTCATGAGGACACTGTCATCTGGTCCCACTGACCCATCCCCCTTGTCCTCATGGTCCTCCTGTCCAGCCTCTACCTTCCTCCAAGCCCCATCTGTCACAGGGTAGCCATCTAACCAGGAATCATCGCTACTGCTCACCCCTGGGTCCTCCGCCTTGCTGTCATTCCTATCTACAAATGGCTCTGAGGGGCTGTAGGTGGTGACATAGACCAGCCTTGTTTCAGACTCCTCTGGGGCCAGTTTCTCTTCACTGTGATTGTCTCTGGCTGGAAGTGGTTCTTTGGTCTCATCCCCCACATCCTTTTCCAGCTCAGGCTTGTGGAAAGTCTCAGCGGGAAACCAGAGTGAGTACTTCCGGTGTAGGCGGGATCTTGGCCAGTCTGTGCGGACACTGCTCCCAGCGCCTGGCAAACCTGTGGTTGGCACAAAGGCTTTTTCCTGGGCTATGTTTTCTTTAGAGACAGAAGTGAAGAGCAGGTGATCTTGTTTTGGTGTCTCGTCAGAGGCGTCTTCCTGAGCCTTTTCCTTTTCTCCCTCTGCCCGGGAGTCTTCCATGAGTTCCCTGAATGACACAGATCTGTCGTCAGGGAAATTTTCTTCATAGTCAATATGGGCCTCGGCCTCATCTGGGGGGAAAGAGGAGAAACTTTATTAGCTTTAAAGGCATGGAGTCAATGTGGAAAACCTGAAGGGGAACAGATCATGGAGACTGGAAGAATTAACAACTGTTGTCACTTGGAAATCATAGTCACCCCTGAAGAATGTACACTCAGACCATTATAACTAAAATAATAGCATACCATAGGCATTGGGGGGTCTATGAAATACTTAAAAACCAAGCATATTTTTATATACTAGAAAACAACTTTTTTCCACCAACAAGGCAACATACATAAGCTGATCCAAGGCCCCCAACACACACACACAGTAGAGGAGTGCCTGGTCTGGCATCAGTGGGAAAAGATGGGCCTGACTCTTGAGAGAGGCCTCAGGAAGTGGGGAAGCTTGGTGCACAGGGCAGGGGGGACATCCTCTTGGAGATGGGGAGGAGGAGGAATAGGATAAGGAACTGTGGGAGGGAGTACCAGGAGGAAGGTAATGATTGGAGTGTTAAAAAAGGTAATAATAATAAAAAAGAATAAGGAGAGATTATAAGACACAGGAAATAAAATTCATTCTCATGAATCATCAACCACATTGGGGTGGGATTTATGGTGATGTAGCTACTCTCACGGCACCCATGTTCCCATAAATGATTCCAATAAACTCATTGGTCCAGTTAAAAAAAGAAGAGCAAACAACTTTAAAAAAAGATTTTCAGAAAAACAAATAGTTTTAAGGATACCACTTAGAATAACGTAAAAAAAAAAAAAAAAAAAAAAAAAGAGGTACGGAATGAGGTATGGTAGTGCATGCCAGTAATTCCAGCATTTGTGATAATGGGGCAGGGGGGCTGTGAGTTTGAGTCTAAACCATGCAGTGAGACCCTGTCTCAAGAGTGGAGGGTTGGGGAGCAGGGTTTGTAGCTCGGCTGGGAGAGTGCTTGCTGGTGCCACGATCCATCATTGAGAGAAATCATGGCAGGAACCTGGAGGCAGGAACTGAAGCAGAGACCATGGAGGAGCTCCGCCTCCCAGCATGCTCTCAGGACCACGTTCAGCTAGGTCCTTCGTCTTTATCTTCCTGTCTTCAACTCCCGTGATGATATCACTATGCACCCCCCCCCCCGAATGACCTGGAACTCACTGTGTAGACTAGGCTTGCCTCAGACTCAGATTTTCCTGCCTCTGTCTTCGAGTTCAGCTAACTTTCTTATACAGTTCAAGTCCATGGTGGGCTGGGCCCTTCTCAATGGCAGTCAAGACAGTGCATCACACGATGTGATAATGTACACGTGACACATGGTATGACCCACAGACATGCCCATAGGCCAACTTGATCAAGGCAATTCCATCTTCCCAGGTGATTCAAGCCAAGTAAGAACAGCAACCAGTACAGTGCACAGGGCTCTGTGTTTGATCCCAGCACCATGTGAACCAGACATGCACACCATATGAACACTCGAGAAGTAGAAGCAGGAGGATCAGAAACTCAAGGTCATCCTCAGCTATATAAGGAGTCCGAGGCCAGTCTGGGATATATGGAACTCTGCTTCAAACACACACATGCACATGGGCATAGACACACTATAAATAAATAAAATATAAAAATACTGAATAAATACATTTTAAAAATGGGTCAGAGCCATGTATGTTTAACCCCATTGCTGGGAGCTGGGGACAGGAAGATTCCCCAAGACTTGCTGGCCACCTAACAAAACATAGAGGGCTTCAGATTCAGGGAGAGACTCTGTCTCAAAAAAAAAACAAAACAAAAACAAAACAAACAAAAAAAAAAAACAAAAAAACCAAACCAAAACAAAACAAAAAAAACCCCAGCAAGGTGGAAGGAAATGGGGATACAGTTCAGTGTGTAAATGTGCTCACCATTCAATCATGAGGACATAGGTTCAAATCCCCAGAGTCTACAGAAAACCCAGGTAGAGACTCCCCAGATGCTCACAGACCAGCAAGTCTCCTGTATTGATGTAGGAAAACAATGAGACTATCTCAAAGTGAAAGGCAAGGACTGGGGCCTAAGGATGTGCCTTTTCATGTCATTCTGGGTCCTGCTGTGGCCCAACTCCTTTACTCTGTGAACTTCACTGAGGCTGACCAGTTGTCCTGAAATCTATCTAGTTGGTCTCATTCACCTTGCTGAATAAATAGCTGGTTTTTCACTTGAAAACTGTATTTTAAAACACAACACACAAGATGGGACAACAAACTTTCCTCTAAACTTTATATGAAATGGATCAGTTGTCCTTGATCTAGCTGGAGATATTCAAAGGCATCGGGTAAAGTCTTGGGCCAGGAATAAAAAGGTTAGGTTTGCTAGTATTGGCATTTGCTGATGGTCCGTGATGGAAAGATTGCTGATGGATATGTTCTCTGCTCTTCTTTTGTCTTTTTTTTTTTTTTAACCAGGGTCTTTATGTAGCCCTAGTTGGAACTCTGTAGTCCAGGCTGACCGTAAATTCTGAAATTTACCTGTGTCTTACTCCCTATGGTCCTATATAGCACAGGCTGGTCTTAAACATTTATTTATTTATTTATTATATGTAAGTATACTGTAGCTGTCTTCAGATACACCAGAAGAGGGCATCAGATCCTTTGGAACTGGAGTTAGGGATGTTGTGAGCTTCCATTTAGGTGCTGGGAATTGAACTTGGGTCCTCCAGAAGATCAGTCAGTGCTCTTAACCATCAATAATCAGTTCCTTGATTATTGATTAAGTCAGTAGGGTATGGGTGAGAGGTTGGTTTACTATGCAGAAAAGGCTATGACACTGGCCATGGGTTGTTCAAAGGAAGAAGTCCAGACATTGGATATGTAAGGTAGAGTAAAAAGACCTATCACAAGTATTTGGAAAATACTTAATTTTTTTTTCTTTTTTAAGAGATAGGGTTTTGCTATGTTGCCTAAGCTAGCCTATAATTCATTATCTCCTAATAATAAACTGCTGGGATTACAGATATTCATCCTCTCATTTGTCTCACAGTGGCATCTTTGAAGGAATGAAAGAGTAAATTGTTCTGGCATGGAGAAGGAGGAAAAGTCTGAAGTAGCTCACACCCAAACTGCTCTTCAAAGCAGCTTCATAACCACTTAGAACAGAAGACCTATTTCCAGAAGCACAGCTCCCAAACACAAGGGGGCGCTGGCCCACTGCCAAGTGATGAGGCACCAATGGCTTGTCCTAAGTCCTCTGAAAAGACACCTTTGTTGAGTGCACACACACACACACACACACACACACACACACACACACACACACACAGAGGCAGAGGCAGAGGCAGGCCCCAGGAGGCCACTGCAGGCAGATTCATCAGAAAAAGGCAGAGAAGTAATCTTTTATCAAAATCAAATCTTATTGAAAAGAAACTTGGCATTCTTCACAACCCCATGGGTTATTTTATGCTATGTCTGTTAGGTTTCAAACCTGGGACAAATAACTGAGCTGCCTATTTAACAGATCAAAGCAGACCTGGCGGCTACCTTCTCCTTGCATGTATTACAGGGTCCTCCTGGCTGGTATACCCCGCCCTCTACCCTGAACTCGCAAGGCCAGGGAGCTGGGCTGCTTTTTCCTATACAGTCCAACCATTTTGGCTAACTGCCTTCTTTGGGCTTCCTGGCTGCTGTACCTGGTTCCCCTCTGACTCCTCTTCCTTCCCCTCGCCCTTCTCCTTACACAGCTCATGCCCACTCCGGACTCTTCCAGATGTCCCTGCTTCTGCTAGTCTCTCCCACATAATCTACAATAAACCTCCTTCCTCCACTGAGGGAGTAGTCATGTTCTTTTCCTTTGATTTCTTTTTTTATTTAGTGTTCACTTTCCTTTTAATTAAATAATAATAATAGTAACAATAGGGTGGGGAGATGGCTCAGCAGGTAAGACTCTTGCTGTCAAGCCTGATGTCTTGAGTTTTATCCCTGGGATCCACATAGTGGAAGGAATGACCTGGCTGCCACAAGTTGTCCCCTGACTCCACCCACATGCTGTGGGGCACATACCTATGTGCACATGCGCAGGCACAGAGACTTCTCTAAAGGCTGGGAGCAGCATTAGTCTAGGAGAGTATAAATGGAAACATTGAGACGGCGTCTTGGTACCATAGCAATTTAGATAAACAATATTAAGTTTGCCCTCATGGCCTCGTTCAGCCATGGTGGGTTTTGCCGTTGATTTTGTGTTTTAAGGCAGGGTTTAACTGTGTAGCCCTGGTTGGCCTGGGCCTCATTAGGTAGCTGGCCTTAAACTCAGAGATCAACCTGCCTCTGTCTCAATAGCTCTGGGATCAAAGTCATATGCCAGTAGTCTGCCAGAAGCTAGTTTTTACAAAGCTTTATTTGGTCTGAAGTCTATGAACCAGATGGTTAGAGTCAGTATTTGGATAAAAATACCATTGAACTTCTCCTTCTATGTGATTTATTCTGTGTTCTTTTTTTTTTTTTTTTTGTTTCATGGTTTTTCAGACAGGGTTTCTCTGTGGAGTTCTGGCTTTCCTGGAACTCACTCTGTAGACAGGCTGGCCTCGAACTCAGGGATCTGTCTGCCCCTGCCTCCCGTGCTAGGATTAAGTGTGCCACCATATCTGGCTTATCCTATATTCTTAGGTATGCTATAAAGTGAAGTCACATTGTCAGTAGGAACAAGGGATTAACCACAATTTCATTGACATGATCCGGAGTAGGAGACACTGGCTTTGTGTACAATGGCTGAGGTGTTAGGATGAGGAAGATCATCCCACCTGGACTAGGGAGTGGGCAATGCCCACAGAGATGCTTAAAGTCACCTCAGCTCGGCTTCTGTGTGAGTGTGTGCAAACGTGCATACGTACATGTGCATATCTGCCTTTAAGGTTCTCTGTAGCTAGACAACCATGGAAACCCAGAGTCCCAGCCAAACCTGTCTCGTTCCCAGATTCCCAGGCCCTATAAGGTCCTGGCTCAGATATAACTCTCACCATGTCTATTTTCCCAAAATCTCAAATGAGGACAAGGACCACCAAGTGTTTACAAACAGATTCCTCATGGGAAAGTATCCCAGGTTTGTTCTGCTCACAGCAAACAGCAGAGTCTGCTGTTGACTAAATTTCGACCAGAAAGTCCATTCTGCCCCATGGATGCCGGAGGCTAGCCCTTTGCTATCCGGATATGTCTTCTCTCGGTTCCTCCCCGTGTTTTTACAGCAATGATGACCTCACTCCCAGGATCTTAGGTCCTCAGTGGCTCTGCCCACAGGACTCTGGGCTGATAGGACCTTGAGCAAGTCACATAAGCAAGGCTAGGGGAAGAGAGCACTGTGGATTCCCCTGTAGCGGTAAAAATTTTAAAGCCAGTGAATGGTCCAGTGGCACCCCGCCACGCCACCCCCAGCCACCCCAGCGGTGGCCACCCTCCTGGCTCTCTGTTGCCGAACTCTCTCTGGTCCCAATGGCGGACTCTCCGCCTCTATGACTAGCTCCATCTATCTCGCGGCTCTCCACTGTCCCAGCAAAACCAGGCCATTCCCTGGGTATTTGGTGGGAAGTAGAAGGGGTGTGGCCCGTGTCTTTTTATTTTTAAATAAAGTTTAAAGCAGGACATGGTAACTCAGGCCTATAAGCTCAGCACTTGAGCTTATGAGGTGGGAGGACCATTGTGAGTTTGGGCTTTGAGCATTGAGTCAATCTTGGGCTACAGAGTGAGACTGACTAACAAAAAAGAAAAGGAAAGAAAAAATTAATCAGTATTAGTCAGGCAGTCCCAGGGTTTGGGAGGCTGAGGCACAAGGGTTGGTAGAGAGACGAGTCTGGGCCACACAAGAGTCTGTTTCAAAATGAAAGATAAGCTCGTGGTGGTGCATATCTTTGAGTTCAAGGCCAGCCTGGTCTACAGAGTGAGTTCCAGGATAGCCAAGGCTACACCGAGAAACCCCAAGAAGAAGAAAAGAAAAGAAAAAATTAATTTAAAATTTAAGGGCTGGCTTAGTGATTAAGAGCACTGGCTTCATAGGATCCAGGTTCAATTTTGCCTACACCCATGATTGTGTACCATGTGGGGGTTCAGTGCCTAAGAAAGTCAGAAGAGGGCATCCTCGGATGACTGTGAGCTCTCATATGGGCACTGGGAATTGAACCTCTGTCTTCTAGAAGGGTAGCCAGTGCTCTAACTGCTGAACTACCTTTCTAGCTGTTAATGGTATATATTTAAAATATACGACATGAGGGGCTGGTGAGATGGCTCAGACAATGAAGGTGTTTGCTGCAAATCTGGTGGGTAACCTGAGTTTTATCCTAGGAACCCAAATGGTAGAAGTTGTCCCCTACAATGTGCCCTGCTCCCCCCACACAGAGGGAAGGAGGGAGAAGGAGACAGAGACAGAGAGACTAAATGTAAAAAAATAAAAATGCCAGGTGGTAGTGTACCCCTTTAATCCCAGCATTCAAGAGGCAGAGGCAGGTGGATTTCTGAGTTTGAGGCTAGCCTGGTCTACAGGACAGCCCAGGCTATACAGAGAAACTGTGTCTTGAAAAAAGAAAAGTACAGAGCATGTTAAGGGATAGTCACTGTCCTACAGTGAAGGGAATCAGCGTTAATGCCTCGGAGACACACACTGTGCTATTTGTGTATAAGGGCAGTAAAACCCTGGAGTTAGAGGGCCATAGACAAGGAAAAAGAGAGCAGCTTGATCAGGTACCTAGACATGACCAGTAGGGCAAAGGAGAGGGACCAGGGGCCCTATAACATCTATAAACCTACATTTATTCAGTGGACTTCTAGCTACATGGCTCTCCTATCCTTAAGGAACGGAGTGTTTACTTCCCCATTTTTTTTCTCCCAGCCAAGGCATGGCCACTAGTATCCCCTTTATGAAAACTGTTAACCACATATTTCACACACAGTACAATTAGATTGTATGTGAGTCTGTTCATGTAGAGTGCCTCCTGCCTGTGACTCCAGCTATTCAGGAGGCATACTGTAAAATAGAAAACCTTGTGTTTCCACTTCGGTAAACAAGCTTGGCTGTCCCAACTGTACAGGATGTGCCAGATCACATATAGGCAGGAATTATGTCAGGATGTATGCCTGCCCCTGATCATGGTGGGAAGCATGTAGCCTTGTGGGTGTTATCTTTATAGACTCCTGACTTATGTAATTTGGTGCTATACTCTGGGAATCCTGTGTATGAACCTGGCTAGCCAGTATTTAATAAAGCTTGTTTCACATTTGATTTAAAAATTGTGCTAATGTTCTTATTGTTGCCTGGAGGGATTAAACCTAAATCAATTACACTGGGGTGATGATTTGTGCCTTTTTGCCTTGTTAGTGCTCTGAACTCAATCCCCAGATCTCAGCTTAAAAAGCTAGTCTGGGGCATGTGCTCTAAGAACCTCAGGATGAGGGAGATTGAGGTTTGAATAATAATGGCCTCCACAGGGTCGAATATTTAAATGCTTAGTCATCAGGTAGTGGAACTACTTGAGAGGGATTAGGAGGCGTGGCCTTGTTGGAATGGGTGCAGCCTTACTGGAGGAAGTGTGTCACTAGGAGTGGGCTTTGAAGCTTCAAGAGTCCAAGCCAGGGTCCCTGTCACTCTGTTCCTGCTGCCTGTGGAGGTAGAACTCTCAGTTCCTTCTCTAGCACCATGTCTGCCTGTTTGCAACCAGGCTCACCACTATGACAACAGATTAAGCCTCTGAAACTGTAAGCCAGCCCCAGTCAAGTGCTTCCTCTTCTAAGAGTTATACTGGTCATGGCGTCTCTTCACAGCAATAGAACAGTGACCAGGAGCAGTGGATTCCTGGGGTTCACTGACTGTCCAGCCCTGCGTACTTGGTGAGTTCCAGGCCAACGAGACAGCAAGTTCCCAACAAACGAAATATAAACATGATTCAGTGCTTCAGAAGATTTGCTACTCTTCAGACCACACAAGTTCAGTTCCCAGCTCCTATACCCGGTGGTTAGCAACCACCTATAACTCCAGCTCTAGAGGATCCGATACAACTTTACTGGCTTCTACAGGCATCCACACATGTGACATGCACAATACAGTATATACCTTCATATCAGAAAAGGTAGCTAGCATACAAGGAATGACACCCTAAGCTGCCCTCTGGTCCCCCATGCACACACACGTCTCCTTACACACACACACACACACACACACACACACACACACACACAAATATACATGCATACACAGAGAAGCACAGAAGACTAGCTGAACAACACAGGCTTATTCAGCCTGTGGAATATGTTCTTGGCGTCTCTGACCATCCCCTACCTTCTCTCCCTCACCAGAACCCTGACCCTCAACTTCAGTAGCCGCCTCGTACACATCTGTAGGACTGGTCGAGAGGCAGTCAGGAGTTGATTGATGCCCAGAAGGACGTGGCGCTCCAGGGTTCTCCTGATGCCACCGCCCGCCATCCTTGTCACATTTTGGGAAACCTACGAATAGGTTCTCTTTGCCCTCTTGTCCTGGTTACACAGCCTTTAAAAATAGTCATTTTAAAAAAAGACATGCAGACATGCCAGAAATAACTAGTGGCTCAATGAACCTCTGAACAAATATGGTCATATTGATGAGGGAATTCTAAATTCAGCTCCAGGCTCATGTTTGAGTCAATGAGGAAAATGAAGCCCAAATGGCAGAGAAAAACAGAGACTGGAGTTGATTTAAGAAACCAAAAGAACGTCGTCCGGAATAAGAGCGGGGCGGGTGGGGGCGGGGGGTGACTCAAGGAGAAGACAGTTTGGAAGCGGGCTTCTGACCCTGCTTGGTAGGAGCTTTGAGGTTCCTGGCAGAGGTACCCCTATTTGATGACGACACGGAAATGTCACAGGCCTCCTGTAAATCTAAGCTCTGTGGGTTTTCCCTCCTGCTTTTGTGACACAGGCAATTCAAGAAAGCTGCGTGGGCCTCAGTTTTCCCCTCAGCACAATGGAGATACTCGCTAATGTGCATGTACAGTGAGGGGAAGTATATAAGATGCCTTTTGTGGAAAGGTACAGGAGCAAGTTGGGGTGATGGAGTTGTTCTGATTTTTAATATTTTTATTTTATGTTTATGAGTGTTTTGTCTGTGCGGATGGAGTTACAGATGGTTGTGAGCCTCCATGTGGGTGCTGGGAATTGAACCTGGATCCTCTGGAAGGGTATCCAGTGCTGTTAACCACTGAGATACCCCTCCAACCTTAGTGCTCTGGTTTGTGATTTGATTGTGATAGTGGATTCACATGAGCGTCCACCTGGAATAACTCAGATAATTTCATCTTTCAAATGGGTGGCTTGTTATAGTAAATTAAGCTTTGTACAAAGGTTTGGAAAGAGATCACCACAATTACCAGGACAGAGATGGTATACAGCAGATATCTGCCTGGTAACTGCTACTTCTCAGTGCCCTATAGAGATGCGTCTTATGGCCATGGCTGATCAGACCAGAGGGATTAAAAAGAAAGGCTAGAGAAAGCCAGACATAGTGGCAGACATTCCTCAGAACAGGAAAGGTGCAGCCTGGAGTATTTAGAGTTCAGTGACTTCCTCAGCTGCGTAATGAGTTCAAGGCCAGTTTGTGCACAGGAGAGATTGTCCCCCAAACAAACAAAAGCCTAGGAAACATGATCGAAAAAGTCAAGCTTGTTCATGGGGTAATAGTTCCTGCTATCTGGGCCTGGGCCGTCCCACATGGCAACAGGACACGGTCCACTCCTACAAGCTGTCCTCTGACCTCCACAAATACACCATGACACCCACACCCACACAAAAATCAATAAATCAATAAAAGCACAGTAAGTGAAAAAAGCCTAAACAAAATACACACACACAAAATAAATAAACACAAGTAGATATACACAAGTGGATGCCCACAGACATATACACACACCTGCGCATATACACATAGATACACACAAACACATACCTGTATACACACACACACACACACACACACGCACACTAAATCAAACCATTTTCTAGTCTGGGTGCCTCATGGAGCCCAGGAGGCAGAGGATGAGGATATAGCAGGGAGGCCAGAAAGCTGGTATTTGTGGGGGATGTGCAAAGAAGTCAAGTTACTGCACAATGGATTTAATGACTGACCGTAGAAATTGAGGAAGTGAAAGCGGAAACATGCTCACAGGAGATGCTATCTGTGACTCTTGAATCCAGTGGGTTTGGTGAGTGGGGGGAGGGGGAGGTACCAGGCCAGGGGTAACAAAGAGGGGTAAGAAAGGGAACCGAGGAAACATTCTCCCTACCCCCAGACCCCTGCACTCAAAGAGATCCTCCTGCCTCTGCCTCCTGAGTTCTAACATTAAAGATGCGTCCCCCCATTGACACAGTTTAATCTCCATGAAAACTAGGACAGACAGACAGAATGATAACCCTGTCAAGTAGAGGAGGCTGTACAAGGAGTGGTGAGGGCTTATCTTGCTTGCTCAATTTTTAAAATACTTTAATTTTGTGTGTATGGGGGGGGGGAGTGACAGCACTTGTGTGGAGGTCAGATGACATGTAGGTTTCAGTTCTGGGGATCAAACTCGGGTCCTCAGGCTTGGTGGTTTTACCCCAAGAACCACTTCATGGGCCCTAAGTCTTGTTGTTTTTCAAAAGATTGTTTATTTAAGACATTAAAATGACGGGAGGGTTTGAGTGGAGCTGAGGACTGAACACTCCTCCCAGCCTTCCAGAGTCTTCATTTACTGTCCCAAAAGAAAGAGTGATGTTTATCTCCACCTTAGCCCAGGTGTTCCTGGTGGGAGTGGGGGTCCTGCAAGCCCTGGCCACTAAGCTAACTGGTCTGCCCTGTGCTCCCTCAGATGCTGGGATTTTGTAGTGTTGGCTTTAGAGGCCTGGTCTGGATCTAGCTATTCAGTCTCCTGTTCTCCTGTCCAAATCCACGCATGTTGGTTTCCGTTCCCAGGCTGGCCGCCTTGTCTGGCACGCCCCTGCTGCGCTTAGTATCCAGCTCTAACCGGTCGTTGCTCTAATTACAGAAAAGCCCCACAGCTCTGCCGTGTAAGCAGGGATACCACAGATCTTGCTGTGTCTGGTTCTTCCTATGCCAAGCCTGAGTCCTTCTCAGGGACCATCTTTCTTTCTGGGACTCGGGCACAATGAGATCGGCTCCTCTCCCGGCCACACGGACCTGTCGCCTCCTAAAATGGTGTGTAGACCCTCCCTTCTCCATTCTTGTCCCTTGTGTCCTCTGCTGTCACCTGTCCTCAGGATGTGACCTTGAAGATGAATTCTCCTGCTTCCATCTCCCAAGTGCTGGGGTGGGCGGTGTGTGCCACCATGCATAGGTTATACAGTGTCAGGGATCACACCAGGGCTTCATATATGCTACACTAGTATCCTAACAACTGAGTAAACCACCAGCCCAATTCTGTGATGTCTGGAGACTGGCTGGTCCTATGCTTTGACTATTCTTTCTTCTCAGAATTCTCTCTTCCTTCCTTCCTTCCTCCCTTCCTTCCTTCCGTCCCTCCCTCCCTCCCTTCTTCCCTCCCTCCCTCCCTCCCTCCTTCCCTCCCTACTTCCTTCCCTTCTTGCCCAGGCTAGCCTAGAATTCACTATGAAGCCAAGAACAAGCCCTGGACTCCTTGCCTTACCTCCCACCTGCTGAGATCACAGGTGTGTGTCACAAAACACAGTTGGTGTGGCACTGAGGAGCCAACCCATGGCCTCACAAGTGCGTGGGTTTGTGGAAAGCACACTACCAGTTGAGTGACGCCCCACAGTCTTTTTCTGTATATTTTTCAGACACATTTTCATGTGACTCAGGCTGGCCTTGAACTTGCTATTCAGTCAAGGATGACTTTCATCTCCTGCTCCTCCTGTCCCAAGGGCTGGGGGATTACAGGTATTTGGCACCATGACCTTGTTGGTGAAGTTTTTCTGCAGACACAACACACTCACACACACACCACTTCTACACTTCTTTCTAGGGCACAGATACCACAGATGCTAAGTCTTCAGAGCTAGGAAAACAGTAGCAGTCTGTCCACCCAGCCAAGTATAGAAGCCAGAATCTTGAATCTTCTCCGAGTCCTCACTGCAGTGAGAAAATAAACACCTTCTAGAACACACAAAACCTGCATTTATTTCTCGTCCTCCCTGGGCCAGTAAACCTCCCATTTGCTACCTGGGTGTGGCTCACAGGAAGGTGGAAAACATTAAGAGTCTGGGTGAGGATGGGCCGTAGACAGTTGATGGCAATACCCACCAGCACCTGTCTGCTTCTGTAGCTTTAGTTACCAGGAGCTAACCAGCAAGTAGGGATAGTGGACACAGGCGTGTCTGTAATGGTTTCATAGAGAACTCTAAAATCTATGCTAACAAATGTCGCCTTTATAATGGGAATCAATTTTATTTCATTTCATTTACTTACTTTTATTTACTCATCTATCTACCTAACGCCAAAAGTTTGTAATCGCCCGTAGAATTTGCAGCTGGTCTAAGGCTAAACTGCCCTCTGAAAAGTTATAAAATAATTCTAAAAAATAAAAACACCTTTACCAAAGTGTGCTCTGGATGGAGACAACATTAAATCACATGCTGGGACAGAATCTTTATTTTTAACAGTCCTGTCTGTGGGCTGGGGTGTAGCTCACTTGGTAGAGTCCCTGCTTAGCATCTAGGAGGCCTCATCCCCAGCCCTGTATGAACTCCTGTCTTCTAATTCTTTAGCTGGTAGAGAAAAAACCCGGTTAAGACTCATTGACTGAACCAAGACTGCATTTCAAGAAGAAGAAGAAAATCAAGGGCTGAGCATGGTGGTACACGCCTTTAAACCCAGCACTCTGAAGGCAGATGGATCCCTGTGAGTTTGAGGCCAGCCTGGTCTACATAATGAGTTCCAGGACAGCCAGGGCAATGCAGAGAAACTCTGACCAGAAAAAAAAAAACCAAAAACAAAACAAAACAAACAAAAACAACAACAAAAGGAGCCAGGCAGGGAAATGGCTCAGTGGGTGAATGTGCTCATGGTCTCAAGATCTGAGTTGGATCCCAGGACTCACATGGTGGAGGGAGAGAAGGCTGTATACTGTCCCATGACTTCCACTTACCTGCCATGTTGTGTGTGCACATTAGGAATAATGAAAAAGCGGACAAAACAAAAATACAGTTTAATGTGTGTGTGTTTGTATTGCTGAAGACCAAACCCAGAGTTTCACATACACCAGATAAGCACTTTATAAATGAGGTCCACCTCTCAAGCTGGGAAGAATATTTATAACATCAATTATGAATGTCCCATAAGAAAATCTATGGTATGTAAATGAATACCTACCTACCTTTCTTCTTTTCTTCCTTCCTTCCTTCCTTCCTTCCTTCCTTCCTTCCTCCCTCCCTCCCTCCCTCCCTCCCTTCTTTCTTTCTTTCTTTCTTTCTTTCTATTTTTCTGCTTGTTTTTGTTTGAGACAGGGTTTCTTTGAGTAGCCCAGGCTGTCCTGGAACAGGCTGGCCTCAAACTCAGAGATCCACCTGGCTTGGCTTCCCAAAGGCTGAGACTAAAGGCATGTGCCTCCACATTTGCCGTAAATGAGCATTCCTAAACAATTAGAAAACCTGGCAAATCATTTCCACCGACAATCAATATGAGGAAAGTTTAATGTTTGATTAACATGTCATGACTATACTACCATTCATGAAATGAACATTTTGACTGAATTCACAGACGGCAATCCTGAAGGCTGCTGGGAATGTGGAACACGAGCTACCAGACACTTCTGGAGGGAGAGTGTTGAGGGTTGCTGTTGATCCAGCCTCACGGGATCCATAATCACAGGAGAGACAAACCCCTGGCCTAGACTGTGCGAGTCTTCATCTTAGCTTAACTGTCAGGGGAGACCCTCACTAGGTGTGGGCGGGGCCACTCTGCAGGCTGGGAAAGGTGAGACACATTGTATGGCAGAGTCCCGCTCCGAAGAGCCTGTGACCAGACACAGCCTGAGAATCCATCGGCAGGGATCACAGCACCTGGGCACAGTTCCTGACAGCCACAAAATGAGAACAAGCCAAATGTCCCCCCGGAAACCTGACACACAGGGCTGTGTCACACTATGGATAGTCATGAACAGTGGAAACATAAGACAAACCAAAACTTTAGACAATATGGGTAGATTGCAGGGGTCCAAAGAGTGTTCTAGTAACTGTCATAATCCCATCATGATCTACAGGACATTTGAGGACAAACTGTCCTAAATACAATACTATAGCGGGGCTGGGAGATGTCTCAGTGGTTAAAGTACTTCCCGTACAAGCATGAGGAACAGAGTCTGGATCCCAAGGATTGCCAGTGGATGCTGGGGAGACATGGTGGTCTGTCTCTAATTTAATTACGGAGTCAGAAGGTGGAGATTGAGCAAGCTGCCTAGCAAAACTATCTCTGCTTATATTAGCAGCTCTGAGTTGACAGATACATATGCAGGCAAAGCACCCATAACACATAAGATGATACAAATAGTTTAAAAAGTAACTTAGACCTAGACAGTGGAGGTATATACCTTATTAGTCCCAGCACTGGGGAGGCAGAGGCAGGAGGATCTCTTGAGTTTGAGGCCAGTCTGATCTACAGAGTGAGTTTCAAGGCAGCCAGGGCTACACACAAAAACCATGTCTTGAAAAACAACATAACATAATAATAATAATATAATGTAAATAATAATAATAAACAATGAAAAAGAAAAGAAAAAAGAGAAAAAGCACTTTAGTTTGGATTCAAGCCTCTCCTTAGAGAAGGGGGGGGGGGCTTGTTAACCCTTCACCTCCTGCAGGCAGATGAAGAGGGTATTTCTCATACAACATTTGCAAGGTCCCAAGCACATGTCCTTCCGGATGCAGAGGCTTTCAATGCCCGACGTGAGGGCGGGGGCGACAGAAGAAGCAGAAATGGCAGCTGTCTACAAGCCCCGTGTGGGCTGCATGTAGGCGAGTGACGCTTACCTTTCCCACAGGCTTGCACCAGTCCGTACCACTCCCCACAGCTGTTGCACAGCAAGGTGAAGGCCGTTTCCCGATGGCCTGTGACGGACCCTGGAGCACACACGTACAGCAGCTCGTCCCCCATCTCCAATCCAGTGCGACCCTGGAGGATGGTGTGTGGGAATGACGGTGGGTCTCCACACGGTCTCTCTGAGGAGAAGCAGCAACAGTCAGAGTCTCCGAAATGTGATGGTTAATCTCCTTTGTCAACTTGACAGGACTAGATCACTATGGAAATGTATCTCTGGGCATGTCTATATGGGATGTTTACGGGATTGGGTTAACTGAGATTGGAGGACCTTAATGTAGGCGCACCGTTTCATGAGCTCTGGTCCAGGATTGAATACAAAGGAGAATTTAGTGGGGCATGGTGGTGCACACCTTTTTTTTTTTTTAATATAAAGATTTATTTATTTTATGTATGTGAGTCCACTGTAGCTGTCTTCAGACACACCAGAGAGTTTATCAAATCCCATTACAGATGGTTGTGAGCCACCATGTGGTTGCTGGGATTTGAACTCAGGACCTCTGGAAGAGCAGTGCTCTTAACCTCTGAGCCATCTCTCCATCCCTGGCTCACACCTTTAATCCCAGCACATGGGAGGCAGAGGCAGGAGGATCTCTGTGAGTTTGAGGCCACTCTGGTCTACAGAGTGAGTTCCAAGATAGTCAGGAGTACAGAGAGAGAAAAAGACAGACAGAGACAGAGAGACACAGGCCGAGGGCTGGCTGGGGATGCAGAAGTCTCCAGCTTTCTTCACCATGTATGGACTGCAGCCTCAGACTGTGAGCCAAAAAGAACCCATCCTCCCTCAAGCTGCTGTTGTCAGTACCCACCCCAGAATCATGTTGAGTAATGGACACACACATGATCTAGAACTTTCCCAGCCTGTGAGAAAAAAGAAACCTGCAGAGTGAACCCACCTACCCCGACACCCTGTCCCTGAGTGCCACCCACACCTAAGCCAGGATCCCAGGGACAAGCTCCTCTAACTTATGGCCTGGCGGAATGCCTGACATGGAGGAGGCACAAAAAAAAAAAAAAAAAAAAAGCCAAAGCTCGTTGAGTGACTCATCGAGGTACCAAGTGACTCAGCGCGGTACAAAGTTACAGATTGGATATTTTAAAACTGCCAGACACCAAGACCCCTCTGCGGTCTCCTTGGTGACTGAGACATACAAGCCTCACAACAGTTCCTTTTGCCTTGTTTGGATGAAGGAGCCAGTGCGTCGTCGAGAGACCTACCAGCATACAGAGGTGCTTGTTGGATATATGTTCACATAAATACATTTATAGCATCTGTCTGAGAGCTAATGGTAACATGGCTACCAGTGGTAGCTATACACGTGAAATACATACAAATGGAAACATTCATTCTATACATACATAAATGCACATATGCAAAGTGACATATATACAACTGCCTATAATATGAAACTTGAATTTCTTTTTTCATGTCTGCGTGTGGTGTGCATGCATGTTTGCATGTACATGTGTGCATTTGGGACATCCTCCCCTCGCTCCCATCTTACTCACTGAGGCAGGGGCTCTCAGTCAGACCCATTGCTCTCCCATTTGGCTGTCTCATTAGCTAGCTCGCTCTGGTGAATCCCCATCTCTGCCTTCTGAGGCTGGGACTGAAGGCACGCCACCATGTCCACCCGGAAGCCACCACGTCCACCCGGAAGCCACCACGTCCACCCGGAAGCCACCACGTCCACCCGGAAGCCACCACGTCCACCCGGAGGCCACCACGTCCACCCAGCATTTATTCGGATCCTGGGGATCTGAACTCTGACCCTCATGCTTCCATGACAAGCAGCCAAGGCATTGCCCACAAAGGAAACTTTATGTAGCCACAGAGGAAAGGGAGCCCATGACATTTT
The DNA here is from genome assembly GCF_963924665.1 of Micromys minutus. Lineage (NCBI taxonomy): Eukaryota > Metazoa > Chordata > Mammalia > Rodentia > Muridae > Micromys > Micromys minutus. The sequence continues at coordinate 43,671,994 of NC_137956.1, read as the reverse complement.
CAGGGTGGTGGGCACAGCCGGAAGTCATCGTGCTCAGCAAGAATAAGCCAGACCCAGAAAGACAAATTCCACTCGCTTTGTGCCATATGTGGAGCTGAGATTCAAAATGACAGAAGGTGCATATAAAACACCTGCTTATTTCTTAGAAGATTGAGATTACATCTATTTGTTTTGCGTGTCTCCACGTGTGCATGCATGTGGGCACCTACCATGGAGCATGAGTGGGGGTTGGAGGAGTTTGAGGCTGTCTATTTCTCCTCTGCTTTGTGGGTCCCAGGGATGGAACTCAAGTTGTCAGGCTTGGTGGCAAGCTCCTTCACCCACTGAGCCATCTCACTGGCCCAACATCTGCATATTTTTTAACCCAAATGGGACTCATTGTGCCTATTACTGAGAACTCCGTTTTGTTTTTTAGTTAATTCTGCATTTGTAAAATATATTTAGATTTACACAAAACTGAGAGGAATGTACACTCAATTCTTATATGCCTACTTCCCTCCCACCTCGGGCTGTGTCTTTCCTTAGCAATGCCCCATACAGTTACACCCTTTACACAAGAACATCATCCCCCAAGGTCCGCTATGTTCCTCGAGTTAGCTGTTGGAACTGTACATCCTATGGGTTTGGACAAGTGTTGCCTGTTCTCCTTCACAGCATCTAAAGGGCACTTCTGGTCTAAAAAGCCACTACGATGTACTTCCTTCCTCCTCAGCACGGGCAACCGCTAGATCATGTGACTAGAGGCCAACAAGGGGTCTGGGAGATGACTCAGTAGATATGTAAGAACTAGTTTAGTCCTTACAAACTCACTTACAAAAGCTGGGTGGGGTGGTTCATTCTTGTAACCCCAGCTCTGGGAAGGCAGAGACAGACAAACACCCAGGATGGAGGGTGGGGGGTCCTTGGCCAGCAAGCCTGCTCAGCCGATTTGGTGAGTCCCAGAAAAGAAGGAGAGTCCCTAAGTCAAAAACAATGTCAATAACACACCTACGGTTATCTCCTGGTCTTCTTGCACATACAAAAGTGTGCATATAAACCCACCCTCACATAAAACAATATCAATTTAGTAAGATTATTAAATTGTCTTTCAATGTAGAAGAGACATTTTTTCATTCCTAACAGGAATGTTGTTAATGCTCTTGCAAGGACTTGATTGAAGGTGCCAAGTTTTGGATTTTGGCCATTTTCATAGAAATGAAGTTGTGATGGTCAGTTTTAATTGTCAACTTGACACAAGCTAGACTCATCTGGGAAAAGAGTTTCACTGAGAGACTGCCTACAATGGGATGACCTGTGAACATGTCTATGGGGACTGTCTTAATTAAATTAATTGGTGTGGGAAGACCCAGCCCTCTGTGGGTGGCATCATTCCCTAGGCTGTGTAAAAAAGTGAGATGGGCATAGAAGAGCAATCGGGGGGAGGGCTGTATCCATCCACTCTCTGTCTCTGCTCCTGAGGATGGATATGCTCATAGACCATAACCTGATACTGCAAGCTAAAATAACCCCCTTCTCCCTCCCTGGTTTGCTTTTCATCAGGGTATATATCACAGTAACAGAACACAGTGATGGTGTGTGTTCTCACGTGTAAATTCCTAAGGATGCACGGCATTGAACACCTCTTCATACATTTGCTTGCTATGTGTCTATTTCTCTGGTGAGGTATTTGCTCAGGTCTTTTGTCCATTTTTAAGATAGGTCGTTTATGACTGCCGAGCGTTGACAGTTCTTTGTCTGCTTCATGTGACGATCTTTGTCTTCTGCAGACCTGTGCATTTCCTCATTCGTTGGTGCTGATTTCTTTGGGACAGAATCTAATCTAATAAGCCCTGCTTAGGAAATGCATCTTTCACAGATTGTCCCTTTGGTGCCATGCCTAGAAGATCACTGTCATACCCAGGGCCACCCAGGCTTTCTCCTATGCTGTTTTTTTTTTTTTTTTTTTTTGAGTTTGTATCTTTATTTATTTATTTATTTTATTTAGGTATCTGAGATCCATGAGCTCATGTTTCTGGGAAAGTCTCTGTATGCCCAGCTTTGCTGGTACCTAAGTTGATAAAACAGCCTTTATTCCATTGTGCTTCCTTTGTCAAAGATCAACAGACTGAAGACGTGTGAGTCTAGTTCTGAGCTCTCTGTTCTATCCCACTGATCAATCTTATTGGTGCACAAGCACCACCTCTTTCTTGCCTACTGTACCTTACAGTCCTGAAATCCAGCCACGGCAGACCTCTGACTTTGTTGTTTAATACTGAATTGGCAGCTCTGAGTCCTTTCTTTATATTGTCTTAGCAACTGATTGTGCCCATAAGGCAACACCGGTTATTTTGATTATGGTATTGTGTCAAAAGAAATCAACTTGGGAAGACCTAACGTGCTGATAATATCAAGTCTTATTGTTTACATGGAACATTTTTCTTTTATTTCCTCAGTGTCTTGTAGTTTGCCTCATGCTCAACATTAGTTTTAGGTCTATAGCTAAGTGTTTCATTTTGGGGATGCTACTGTAAACGCTATGTTCTGAATTTTAAGCCCCACTGTTCATTGCCGTTACGTAGGAAAGTGTGACGTTAGCTCATTAACTGTGTTCTAGTTTCATTTCTGTTGCTGTGATAAAATATCCTGACAAAAGGCAATTTAGCAGACATAGGTTTGCTCAGCTCACAGTTCCAGGTTCCAGTCTGCCATTGAAGGGAAGTGAAGATGGTGGGAACCTGAAGACC